>NC_086445.1:60738994-60841311 GCF_028390025.1 Pseudophryne corroboree | reverse complement strand
TCTATTACTTGTAACCTACTCTTTTCATCACTCTTTTTCTTCTCATTGTTTTTCTATTTCTTCTGGTGAACTGTCCGAGTGCTACGCTTCACTGTGCTATGATGCAATGTGATGTCTCTTCCAGGTGTAATCAAACTCACCTCGATTAATGCAAAGGGTCTCAACACCCCCGAGAAAAGATCCCACTTACTTCGGACACTACGATCCGACGGAGTGGATGTGGCTCTAATCCAGGAGACACATTTTAAGATCTCTGCTCGAGGCCCCTCCTTGGTAAATCAAAAATATCCCCTGGCTTTCTACTCCAACAACCCTGAAGGTAAATCTAAGGGAGTCGCTATAATTTTTTCCAAGGCCCTCCAGGTGTCTAATGTCTCGGTCCACAAGCTTGTCCCAGGGAGATTACTGGTAGTCCAGTGTAATATATTTTCCCAGGCATACACCCTCATATCCCTTTACGCTCCAAATCAAGGGCAAATCCCCTTTTTTCGATCCTTTCTACCCCGGCTTGAAGCCTTAGCGATGGGCATAGTGGTTTTGGGAGGCGACCTCAACTGGTCCATGGACCCTTCTGTCGACACCTCTCCCCCAGCCCCTAGATTTTCTGAACACAAACATAGACAGGTCAGGAAGATCTTCCACGAACTTCAATTTGCAGATACCTGGCGGGTCACACACCCCACTGACAGAGATTTCTCCTTTTTCTCACACCCGCATCAGGTCTACTCACGCCTAGACTACATGTTCTTAAGCCATAGACACCTCCCCCTAATCGTAGATGCCTCTATTGGCTCCATTACGTGGTCGGACCATGCTCCAGTATCCTTGTCCCTATCGGCCCCATCTCGTGCCCTCGGTCCTTGGACCTGGCGCCTTAATGAATCGCTCCTATATGATGCATATTGTAAATCAGAATTGGACAAGACACTGTCCGAGTACTTTGATATCAATGACACAGGAGAAGTATCCGAAATTACGATTTGGGAGGCCCACAAATGTGTTATACGGGGTAAACTGATCCAACTAGGTTCGTTTGTGAAGAAAAACAGTCAGGCCTTGATCACTACATTACTACACAAAATTCACACCTTAGAAACACGCCACAAAACCTCCCTGACACCATCGGACTTGACGGAGCTATCCGCGGCCCGAGCACAACTCCGAACAACCCTCAATAACAAAACCGAAGCCTCCCTGCGTAGATGTAATAGTAAATATTATAAGTGGGGGAATAAACCAGGCAGGCTCTTGGCCCAGGCACTTAGAACCCAGAGATTGGCCTCCTTCATCCCATCAATGAAAAACAACACGGGCTCCACATGCTTTAAATCCCCAGAGATAGCAGCATGCTTTAAAAGCTACTATAATACCCTATACAACCTGGGTAACCCTTCCCAGGCCCATGACCCTCTCTCCAATATGTTAAGAGCCAGGAAATATCTAGCCGATGTGGCATTTCCTCAACTATCAAAATCTGCCCAGAAATCTTTAGAAGCACCTTTTACTTTAGCCGAGGTGGACCATGTTATCTCTATCGCTCCCCTACGTAAAAGTCCGGGCCCAGATGGCTTCACAGCCACCTACTATAAGATGTTCAAAGAAATGCTGGCTCCCAAATTACTGCAGGCCTTTAACTCCATATCCGCCGAGACCCACTTTTCTAGACAATCACTTGAGGCCCATATCACGGTGATCCCTAAACAAGGAAAGGACCCCTCAGTGTGCTCCAGCTACAGGCCAATCTCCTTGCTTAATATAGACCTCAAGTTCTTCGCGAAACTAATGGCTCTTAGACTGAATGAATTTCTCCCGTCGCTCGTCCATAACGACCAAGTGGGTTTCGTACCCGGTCGGGAAGCGAAAGATAACACGACTAAACTCCTCAACCTAATCCATTTGGCCTCCAGCAGTAAGATATCTACTGTACTACTGTCCACAGATGCCGAAAAGGCCTTTGACAGGGTAAATTGGGACTTCATGAGAGCGGTGCTGGAGCACATCGGGTTGGGCCCACAAGCTCTTCATAGAATATTATCTTTGTATACACAACCATCAGCAAAGGTACGGGTTAATGGGACTCTCTCTGATAACTTTCTAATTAGTAATGGAACGAGACAGGGCTGTCCTTTATCCCCCCTGATCTTTGTCCTTTGTATTGAAGCCCTGGCCAGGGCAATCAGGACTAATGACAAGATTAAGGGACTACAAGTAGGGGATATAGATTATAAGCTTGCTCTATTTGCAGATGATCTGCTGGCGACAGTCACAGACCCCACACACTCACTCCCCAACCTGATGAGCGAGCTAGACATTTTCAGCTCACTATCAGGTTTTAAAATCAACACATCCAAATCCTATGCTCTTCATATCTCAACCCCCCATTCGGTTTTAACTGGCTTGAAAGCTACGTTTCCTTTTCAGTGGAGGGACTCCCACATTACATACCTGGGAGTTCAACTATCCAGCGATTCCTCACGTTTACTGTCCTTGAACTTCCACCCCATTCTCCAAGCCGTTAGAAACGACTATTGCAGATGGCAATATCATAATCTTTCTTGGCTTGGTAGAATCAATGTTGTAAAGATGAACACACTACCCAAATTACTTTATCTCCTTCAGACCTTACCGATTCAGATCCCCGACTCTTGGTTCCGGACTGTGAGATCTTTGATCCAGCAATTTATATGGCGTCGTAAGAGACCCAGAATCAAAAGGTCAATCCTGACTCGACCTCCCCAGAAAGGGGGCTTTCTATTACCAGACATTGAAATCTACTACCAAGCAATTCTCCTAAACAGAGTCTTGGATTGGACCAGGAGCCGGGAGATTAAGCAATGGGTGGTCTTAGAAGGTTCATGCGTGCAGTTGTTCCCAGAAATCTTCCCATGGCTCCCGACCTTACCCAAATTACTACACCCTCACCCGACCATATCTCCTACACTTTCTTTCTGGAAGAGGACACGACAAAGATCGTGCATCTCTTCTGTTTTTGGCCCCCTCACCTCTTTTCTGAGTAATCCGACCTTCCCACCGGGCCTCTCATTAGGATATTATCGAAACTGGGCGTTGGAGGGACTCTTTAGAGTGGGGCAGTTGGTCCACCCATCCGGGGTTAAACAGTTCTCGGAGATACGAGAGAAGTGGGAGATCCCACAGAGAGATTTCTGGAAATTCCTACAGATCCGTCACTTCCTACATACAAATAATGCATACCGTGAGGCATCAAGGGAGCTGACCGCGTTTGAAAAAATGTGCGTGGCCCCCATGAATCCAATACACACTGTCTCCACCCTGTACAAACTTCTATGTGCGTCTGACTCCCTGACACCCCCCCATTTTATTCAAAAGTGGGAAAGAGATCTAAACATCTCACTCTCGGATAAGGAATGGGACTCTATCTTTCTTAAAACTCATAAGAGCTCCATCTGTATCCAAGTTAGAGAAACACAATATAAGATCCTGATGAGATGGTACAGACACCCCACTCTCCTACACGTAATATCCCCATCCATCTCACCTACCTGCTGGAGATGTCGTAGGGACTTAGGTTCCCTGCTACACATCTGGTGGACCTGTCCCCTTATTAAAAATTACTGGGATGATGTAATCTCAACCTCCAACACCATTCTACATACTTCCGTCCCGTCTGACCCAGCCTTTTGGCTACTAAATCATTCCACTACCCCAATCTCTACCTACAAGTCATCATTAATACGACACCTGGGCAATGCCGCACGAGCAGTGATCCCCACAATGTGGAAATCTGTCAACCCCCCCACAAGGAATACCTGGTTCTCCAGACTAGATTATTACATGAACATGGAAGATGTATTAATGAGCGCTGGAGACAGACGCTCGGAATTTATTGCTATATGGTGGCCTTGGATAGACTACAAGACATCCGAATCATATACGACTTACATTTCCTCCACAAAATAGAGTAGAAGACGGGAACCGACTCTTGACTCAATTGGTAATAAGGTCTTGGATGAATAAGCCTAAATCTTGAATCACTGCACATGTCACACTCTCCTTTGCTTAACATACTTGGCTCAGTCACCCCAATCTTTTGATGTTTCTCTTTTCTTTTTTCCCCTTTTTTTTTTTTTTTTTCTCTTCTTCTTGTTACATACCTATCTATTACTATGTTTTCTTAAACCAAAATGTTAATGTGGACTATAACTGTACAGAACATGTGATTATCGATCTGTATACGCTCATGTTGTCATACCATTCTGCCGTTGATTGATACCCAGTTATATTTACAACTTGTTGTAAGTCTACATTGTTACAATAAAAACAGATTATACAAAAAAAAAAAAAAAACAATAACTGCCACTTCCTGAAAACATTTCAAAAAGAGAAAAATATATGTTAGGGGTTAATACATTTATATGGTTGGGTAAGGGAGGAGAGGAGATGGTAGGAAAAGGGTATGACCTAGTGAGATAGCAGAAGCATGTGTGTATGAATCCGTGCTTGGGGGTCATGTATCATCGTGCCGTACGTGTTTTAAATCAAGCTTCGAGGTATTGCGAAGTAAACATGTGAATTCCTTCTTATCCCGTGGTACGGGTCTGTGGATGGGCTGTCAAACTTTACCGAGCTCTTTTGGCTTTGGTTGTAACAAAATGGGGGAGCACATTTTAGTTGATGATACATGAATGGGGGAGATATGTGATTGCTGATATCTGTGCCTGTATTCCCTATCGACTATGTGTGTCATTACCTGAGGGTTGTAGAAATGAAGAAAAGACATAATTACGGTAAATGCGGTGGTATTCTATGTCAGGTAAATGTACAGTCGTCGATTGAGGTTTTGTTCGGTATCAGTTGAAAGTCGTCTTCTTTGCGCTGTTTTGCCCATTAGGTGCGAGCAAAAAGCTTTGTCAATGCCAATAGATTTACAAAAATGTTGGGCTAGCGTGAGTTTAAGAATTCTAGGGAAACTGTGGATCCATGGCAAAGTTCATCAAATGTCCGTATCTAAAGTGGTCAAAACTTCTTCTTTGGTCAATCCGTTGTCTGTATAGTGTCTTGTCAACTTCCTCGTCCAAGGGGGTCTTTTTATCTTGGAGAAAACAGAAAAACAGGTGAAAGAAACGGACCGTAGAAATCGCATTTTCATCACATCATTGTTTCTACATTTGGGTCATAAATCAAGTCCAGGTTAATTACAGTTTCCTCACTCCTTAAACTCATTACCCTAGTACGATGATTGCACTTCATTAAAGCCTGACCGCATCTAAATATCAATCCAATCGATATGACAACACCTAAGATACATAGGAGAAACTTCCCAACATCCATTATGACTCCTTGAGCCCAGTCTCCTAAACCAGAAAACCAATTTCGAGGGTTCAACCATGACACCCAACCAGTCAGCTCATTACCTACAGCAGCAAGAGTGAGATTGTGTCTCCTGCGAAATTCCCACTTCAATTGGAGAATATCGTCCATCTTTTGGTCTATGACCTCGACCGGGTCCTCGGTGCTATTCGTAATATATGTGCAACATTTCACGCCGTATTGTGTTGCCAGTGTGACACAATATCCGCCTGTCACTGCTGTGAGGTAATTAAGAACCATTCTATGCTGTACCAGTTCTGTTTTGTAAGCCTGAAGTTCTCTTCCAGTATACCTAAACGTGTCATCATACATTTCAGTGATATTATCTAACAAATTTGCGAGCGCCGATATGTATTTATAATTCAGCACTCCTCTAGCGGTGCGGGTGAAATCTAACGCGATTAAGAATTGAATCCCGGTGGATTCACTTATCAGATCAGAGGCCGGATGCTCTGTCTTCTCTATCAGGTGCCTTTTAACAACGCGCTTGTAATGGGTGTGAGTATAAGGAGCTTGGGCACCACGGTGTATATCTTTCATTTTGTCATGTGATACAGTCATTACTTCAGGCAGTACTTTTCCAATATAACACAATCCTTCAGAGTTTGGGGCAAGCCACTTGTACGCCTTTCTCCCGCATATGAAATATGCATCATCGGGGAGAACATATGGGACGGAGTAGGACATAACCATATTACACACCTTCCATGTGAAATCTCCTAACCCTAATTCTTCCATCTGCTTAGTACACGTATCAGGTTGTACGATATGTGCACAGTATCCTGGTGATACCTCTCCAACTTTAGTAATCCTATTTCCTAAGGTATACCTATACCGGAAAGATTTTCCTCTACTGGCTATGTGGCGTACAAGCTCTGTATCTGTAGGCATTCTATCTGCTCTATGCGAAAAGGTCATGGTGTGGTTACTCCATGACACTTCCCAATTTCCCGGCTTTCGGGGATTGGAGATGTTGAAACATAGTAGGGACCTATCCACATGGTATTGGTGGAGCTTCAAACTAGGAGGGCTGGAGATATTAAACCTCCGGTCCACCGGTCTCCCACCATTTAACTCAAGTACCTCCTCTATCGTTAAAGGAAATGGTACTAGCCCTGATTTGCTATGACCCTGAGGTACTTGAGAGCATACCCAACAATCTGTTTTGTTTAACACATTACCCACTAAGGAGTGATAGTCACTCAATGGATGCCGGTCCATATGGATATTAAAACTGGATTGGCATTTCTTAATGCACCCATCCTCAATGACATTGTTACAGAGCCTACAGATACAGTTTTCTTCAGCTAACAATCCTTCACAATTCCTTCTATGGTCAATGCTATCGGATCGTTTTCTGATACTCGCCTTTGCTTGTTGATTATGTTGTTCTCGGAAAACTACGCCTCCATCTTTTATCATCAGAACCCATTCCAGAACCTCTCTCGACCTCCATGGTACTCTCGCCGGAACAGACTGCTCTGGTCA
The DNA here is from genome assembly GCF_028390025.1 of Pseudophryne corroboree. Taxonomy (NCBI): domain Eukaryota; kingdom Metazoa; phylum Chordata; class Amphibia; order Anura; family Myobatrachidae; genus Pseudophryne; species Pseudophryne corroboree. The sequence continues at coordinate 60,834,474 of NC_086445.1, read as the reverse complement.
ACATCATGGTTAACAGGAAAATCCGGATCACAGTCTCTTGGGGCAAGTCCATCTTATAGGAGGAAACGGAGAAGAATGAGAAGGGGGAAAAGGAAATTTTAGGGAGAGGGGATGGGAAGTGGAGAAAAACAATAAAAGGGAGTGGGGAGTCGACAACAGCTCTTGGTCTTGAGATTTTCACGGCTCAGGTGCCGCCTCAGTCCTCCTGGAACAGACACTCCAGTGATACAACCTCTACCGTCTGTTCCTTATCACGGGACTTCTCTGGATCAGCAACCTTCTTGCAGTGGGATGAATGAACCCAAGTCTCTCTCTCAGCAACCTTCAATGCTGTAGTGCTAGTCAATAAGACCTGGTATGGTCCTTCCCATCTGTCAGTAAGGCAACCTGAGCGTAGAAAATTCCGTATCATTACATAATCCCCAGGTTCAATGTCATGACAATTACTATCTGGTAAATCAGGAATCACTAACTTCAGATTATCATTTTGATTCCTTAACTGTTTACTCATGTTAATCAAGTACTTTACAGTCACTTCATTGTTACATTTCAAATCATCCTGAGGGTTAATCATGACATGCGGTTGTCGACCAAACAAGATTTCAAAAGGGGACAGATTAAGAGGGGACCTGGGAGTGGTTCTGATGCTGTACAGTACAATGGGTAAAGCTTCTGGCCATGTCAATCCTGTCTCTGCCATCACTTTACTCAATTTATTTTTAATAGTGCTGTTCACTCTTTCGACCTTCGCACTCGCCTGTGGACGGTACGGAGTGTGCAGCTTGCTATCAATTCCCATCAATTTACACATTCCTTGAAAGACATCACCTGTAAAATGGGTACCCCTATCACTTTCGATAATTCTAGGGATACCATATCTACATACAAATTCCTGCACAATTTTCTTCGCAGTAAACATAGCGGTATTTGTGGCCGCCGGAAATGCTTCGACCCAATTTGAAAAAACATCTATACAAACAAGTACATATTTCAAATTTCGACAAGGGGGTAATTGAATGAAGTCAATCTGTATTACCTGGAAAGGGCCGCCGGCAGGTGGGATATGGGATGGTTCTGTAGGTATTGCCTTTCCAATATTCTTTCTCAAACAGGTAAGGCACGACATGGCTCTTTTACTCGCATGAGAGGAGAATCCTGGGGCGCACCAATATGCTCTTACCAATTTGCACATCCCCTCCTTGCCTAGATGAGTCAGCCCGTGAGCTGCTTCAGCCAGACATGGAAGATATGCTCTGGGGGCCACTGGTTTACCATGTCCATCCGTCCAGAGTCCTGAGGACTCCTGGCCATATCCCTTTGCCTTCCAGACTGCCTTTTCCTGTGTGGAACACAAATTTTGCATCTCACACAACTTCTGTGTGTTGATGGTATTAAATACCATCAGTTGTGTGGTGTCTGTCTGTCTGGGGGTAGCAGCTGCTAACTTAGCTGCTTCGTCTGCTCGGCTGTTACCAAGCGATACTGGGTCTTGGCTATATGTATGTGCTTTACATTTGATAACAGCCACTCTGTCGGGTTCCTGTATCGCTGTTAGAAGCCTTTTTATGTGAGCTGCATGCGCTACCGGTGTACCAGCTGCCGTCATGAAATTTCTGAGGCGCCATAGGGCTCCGAAATCATGGACTACCCCGAATGCGTATCTAGAGTCGGTGTAGATATTGGCTGATTTGCCCTTAGCCAATTCACATGCTCTGGTTAGGGCGACCAGTTCAGCAACCTGGGCTGAGTGAGGTGGGCCTAGCGGTTCCGCTTCTATGGTGCCTTGGTCATCTACGACTGCGTATCCAGTACACAAGTCTCCCGAGTCTGACTGTCTATGACAACTACCGTCCGTGTAGAACGTAAGTTCTGCATCTTCCAGTGGGTTGTCACTGATGTCAGGCCTTGCGGTAAAATTTTGGGTCAAATATTCTATACAATCATGAGTATCTTCCTTTGTATTAAATCCTCCTTCCCCAGTACTCTCATCCTCCACCCTTTGGGTCTGTCCAGACACACTTGGGAGATATGTTGCAGGATTTAATGCACTGCATCTCCTTATGGTGATGTTTACGGGGGCCATTAGTGCCAATTCCCATCTTGTAAACCGCGCTGATGAGACGTGCCTGGTTTGGGCAGAATTTAACAAGGCTGACACTGCATGCGGTGTATGAATTGTGAGGTTGTGACCTAGCACGACGTCTTCGCTTTTCGTTACTAGCAATGCTATCGCAGCAACGCTTCGCAAGCATGTGGGGAGGGATCGCGCTACCGTATCTAGCTGAGCGCTGTAATATGCTACTGGCCTGCTGGCATCACCGTGCTTTTGGGTTAGTACGCCTGCCGCGCAACCAGCACTTTCTGTTCCGTATAGTTCAAAGGGTTTCCTATAGTCCGGCATACCTAATGCTGGTGCCTGCGTTAGGCACTGTTTAAGTCTCTCAAATGCTGCCTCAGACTCGTCTGTATGCGAAATCCGATCAGGTTTGTTTGAGGAGACCATTTCCTGCAAAGGTAACGCTAACATGGAAAACCCTGGGATCCAATTACGGCAATACCCACACATTCCTAAAAATGTTCTGATCTGTTGCTGGGTTTGTGGCAGAGTCATGTCTCTAATTGCTTGAATTCTATCAGCGGTCAGGTGTCTCAGTCCTTGAGTTAAACAGTGTCCCAAATATTTTACCTTAGTTTGGCATAATTGCAACTTGTCTTTGGAAACCTTGTGTCCTGTGTCTGAAAGATGAAACAGGAGCTGTTTCGTATCCTTCAGGGATGCCTCCAATGAATCAGAACACAGTAGTAGATCATCCACGTACTGTATTAATACTGATCCACTCACTGGTTGGAAAGACTGTAAACAATCATGCAAAGCCTGAGAAAATATACTTGGGCTATCTATGAATCCTTGTGGTAATCGAGTCCATGTGTATTGGACTCCTCTGTATGTAAATGCGAACAAATATTGACTGTCAGGGTGCAGAGGTACCGAAAAGAAAGCGGAGCAGAGGTCAATAACAGTGAAAAATTTCGCAGTGGGAGGGATTTGCATTAGGATGACAGCTGGATTTGGCACTACGGGGAACTGAGTCTCAACTATTTTGTTAATCCCCCTTAGATCCTGCACTAGCCGGTAACCCCTCCCCCCACTCTTTTTCACAGGGAAGATGGGACTATTAGCAGTGCTGGACGTTCTTACCAGAATGCCCTGTTGTAGCAAGCGCTCTATTACTGGGTAAACTCCTAACTCCACCTCTGGCTTCAGAGGGTACTGTGGGATTTTTGGAGCTATCCTACCATCTTTTACTTGTACAACTACCGGAGCTACGTTTGCCATTAATCCAGTGTCCTGTCCATCTTTTGTCCAAAGTGACTCTGGTATCTGAGATGTCATTTCTTCTACTTGGGAGGGAGTCCTATTTGTCATAGTGGTATGTGACATTAATTTTGACGGGGAGTCTAACATGTCTCGTACTTCCTGAGCGTGATTCTCAGGTATGTCCAAGAATACACCTTCAGGAGTACAATAAATGACGCACCCCATTTTACACAGTAAGTCTCTTCCCAGGAGATTGGTCGGTGCCGATGCAGCCAGCAAAAAGGAATGCTTGGTATGTAAAGGCCCTATTGTAATCTCTGCTGGTTTGCTAACAGGGTAATGCTGGACTACTCCTGTTACTCCCACGGCTGGAATTGTCCTACCAGTGGTCCTCATGCCCACTGTCGAATTTATCACTGATTTGGCCGCCCCTGTGTCTACAAGAAAGTTTAATGATTTACCAGCTACATTGATTGCAATTTCTGGTTCACTTCCAAGACTTGCAATCAATTTTACTGGCTGCAGATTACAGGTATGGCCACACCCCTATTGGGTATGGTGACCTCCCTGAATCCCGCTGGCAGCAACTACTTGTGAGGGAGTTAGCTGGGAACTACCAGAGGTTTGCCAATCTCTGTTTGGGGGGTATCTTTTTGTTTCCCCTGCATGTGGCTCATAACTCCGTTTCTGCGGACCTTGCTCCCAATGTCGTGTGTCGTGTCGTTGTCTAGGGGGTTGGTATGAGTTTCGTACATTCTTTACTCTACAATCTCGTGCCATGTGTCCCTGTTTATGACAAGAATAACAAGTAACCACACTTGACTTACCCACAGGGTTTGGTGATACAATCAAAGGCTGCCTTGTGGTCAGGGCCTGTATACTTACGGCCATTAACTTATCACTTTGTTGTTCCCTGTGTCTGGTGATGTTCCTATCGTGATCAATAGCAGCCTCTCTCAAAGTAGCCACAGACAGACCTCGCCAACATGGTTGTGTGGTCTGTACCCTAGTCTTCAATGACTCTTTTAAACCATCCATCAGTACCGATACTGCTACTTCTCGATGGTTTATGTTTGTTTTGATGTCCTCTATGCCTGTGTATTTTGCCATTTCTGATAATGCTCTGTGAAAATACTCTGCAGCTGTCTCTGACTCCTTCTGTTTAATGGAGAATATCTTGTTCCATCTGACTACCGCTGGGAAATACTCTTTTAACTGTAAGTTTATTCTTTTTACATTGTCTTTGTTGTACACATCTGTAAGAGGTACATCCTGATCTAATCCGCAATCAGCTAAAAATTGAGTTGCGTCAACATTGGAGGGTAAACATGCTCTCAGCAATATCTGCCAGTCTTTATTGTTGGGCTCTACAGTGTTACCTAAGTCTCTGATGTATTTTTGACTGGCAACTAAATCTTTTCTAGGGTCAGGGAATTCAGACACGATGGTCCTTAATTCCATTCTGGAAAATGGGCTATACATGGCAATGTTCCTCACAGGGGTGACCCCTGTTGTGTCAGTTTTCCCATTTGGGACAGCTATTACCCTAACAGGATTAACTCTAACAACATCAATCTGTGTGGGTTCTACAGCCTGTGGTGAAATGGCTTCAGCATAGTGTATGGTGCCGTACTTACCTGTAGACACGACCTCACCTATCCCTCCGCTAGGGGCCTTTGTTACTAATCTCGTGGGTGGAGCTGTGCCTACTGTGGTCTCTGCTATGGTGGCTGCTAGAGAGAGCGCTGAAATTGTTGCCGATTCGTCTTCTTGATCACACTCCTGAGGAAAGTTCAAAACAGGGTACAACTTGCACGGGTTAATACTTGTATTGGTTAATTGGTTAACATTATCTTTAACATTTACACAGTTGCTAAGTGTTTGTGTGTTACACCTTAGTGCGTCATTCTCCGCAACCAATTTCTCTCCTGATATGTATGGTGGCGGTGGGGCCGTGGCTATCAGTTTTCTGATTGAGCCAGATCCCGCCGCCTGAGCCAATCCTCTCTGTATGTCACCTTCCTGCTGCCACAACTGCAAATAATCGTAATGTTTGATTCGTCTCTTTGCTGATTTAATGAGACATATCCTTCTCCTTAAATTCGTTAACACCTCTGTGCTGAAGCTACCTACTCTTGGGAATTTCTCCCCGTCATGTACTGTCATTCTCTCCCATTCATCACATAAAGCTTCTGTGTGACTTCCGTATTTCTCACACATTACATACCTTGCCGACCCAATTGGTCGGTTCACTGAATCAACCCGAACCGAGGTTGATCGCCCCCTACCTGAACAAGTGGCCCCCATAGTTCGAAGGTGTTGCTTTATTTAACCAACCCTTACGCAAACCAAATGCCCAAAATAGGCTGGCGGTGGCGGTTTACCGAGTACCCCACTCACTCGCCCACGCCGACCAATACGACCTGATCACACCGATATGGTGCTGGCGTACTCGACCTAGGGCCCCTGCGACCTGAACCTCTATTTACTGGAACCTGTGAGGGTGCTCCGAAGAACACTTACTCTTTCCAGTAACTATTGGTTGCTGGATAGTTCCTGAGTGAGCAGCGAACTTCCCTTAAAATAAAAAAAAGTTACACAAATCACGTTAGAATGTACAAATAGTGTTTATGACCTTCGTACACAAATAGTACCGGTCAGGTTTACTAATGCACACAATTACGTGCGGTACAATCGTTTAGTACACAAGCAACTAATCTTATGTACTGAGCGACCAGTGGAATCGAAAATTTCGTCTGCGAATTCCTTCAGCCAGAGCTTATATGGCCTATATGGGTGTTGCACCAACCCTTTCTTGGTGTTGTGCCTGTGGACTGTATAGCGGACTTCCTTTTCTGCTGTACCTGAACCTGTTGGTCCTCTATGACCTCCTGGTCTGTTACAGTATGACCTCCTGGTCTGCTACACTCTAATGCTCAAATTGTATATTTAACCAGGGATGCCTCCCTAGCCACCATGTACGTCACTTACACGCATGTACCTCACGAGTACTCGACTTTTCTTGTGGTTCAACCTGTAAAATTGTATACAACACACTCACTCACCACATGTACACTTTTGTTTCTATTTCTGCGCAGAAATGTCTCTTTAGACCAGATGTGTTACAAATTAGGAGAAGGATCTATTAATTTAAATTTGGAATTAAAAAAAAAATTTTGCGCGATTTATCGCCTGGCGTTATTTACCGCGTGGCGCTACTTATCGCGTTGAGAGGAGAGCAAAAAAACTTGTGATTTGAGTTACGTGGGTGTACCCGTACGCTCCGTTGCGTAATATACACTGCGTGCGTCGGCCCTTGGATTGCGTACGCAAGTCTCAGTCTTTTGTTAGAGACACGTGTACGCAAAGCAAAGATCCACCGTAACACAATTTATACGTTTATCAACTATAGAACTGGCAAACAGGAGAGTGACATACGAAAATACACCAATGAAAAGGAAATGCAGATATATATGTGTGCGTGCGTGTGTACGCAAGACAGAAAAATAAACAGTTTTAAAAAGACACTATTGTTTTGTTCTTACCTCCGGTTCCCGGATTCCTTCAGCACCCTTTACTAAGAGAAGCAGACGCTTATCCAAACAGCACTACGAGGAATATGATCTCCCGCCCTTTGCTGCTGGATAATGTCTGCTGAAATTACCTAGTGCAGATATGTGAAGGACAGGGCGAGCCGCCAATTGATAAAGCTAAATATTTATCGTATATAATACCCTTTATGAGGTCTAAGAACACTGTACGCTATTTATGTATGAAGTACCGTAAGGGTACGCTAGTTGCGTAACAATCGCTTTGCCGTGATCGAGACGCTCAAGCGTCACGTTCACTCACGGCCAAGAGATCACAGGCAGGCACGTTGTTGGCTGTTGACTAAAGTAATGATTCGCTATAGCGTAGCGAACGCTCGGGACCACGAGGAGATCACCAGCGGCGCTGACGCTCTCTATATTAAACCTTTGTATCTAAAGCATAAACAGTGTATTGTGCAGTAAAACCTTAGTGTAATGTTAGAGAGTAAATGCAACACAGTATAACCTTATTACCTTAAAAGCTGTTTGAGCGTCACCGACGCTCTGAGAATACTTAATACTATAAGAAACACACAGATACCGTGCTCAGGGTCCAACGCCTAAAATATATATTATGAATGCTATACTTGCAAAATAGTTAAACACAATACAAGTCATACACTACAATATAACATAGACTACCTAACCAGATAACTACACAAGAAATACAATACAATACAATTTAAGGGAAAAATGAGTGAGAAAGAGAAGGAGAGAGAGAGAGAGAGGAGAGAAATTGAGAGAGATTGGCCCACAATAACAAGAAGATCAATATAGTTGCGGAGAAACACTTACGCACAAGGGGAAACGATCGCATGCGCCTCGATATCCAGCTCCCGATTATCAGCAATGAGAACCGTTGAAGAGAGAGAACTGGATATGTTCGGCCTGCCTATTTATGCCCCACACACAATACAATTCAATGGTCCCTACAATCTCATTGTTCATTGGACACAGGAATTCGGCTTCGCATTATAACAAAAGGTCATAGGTTGATTCATACAGGTGGGCTGTGACTATTTCCAACTGCTCAGGTGGGAGGGAAACTGGGTTTCCCGCCGCATGGGTAATAAAGTGCAAATAAAGTAAATGTTCATAAACTTCTTATGTCCATAACTATTCGCACGAGCGATTGATCTGCTTCAAACCAACACCGGAATATTTCTAATTAAATATTCTTCCGATGGATACTAAACACCACTGTATTACTCCTGTCTGACCCTTCGTATCAAACAAAGAGGGATTTCTCTGTTCATGAACATTCTATATTAACCAAACTTTCAGAATCTATCAAAGGGACCATGATCTACAAAATACATTATTACTGAAAATATGTAACGAATGAGTCGCACGCTACGATTACATAAACTCTACCGTAAATACGCATACCGTGCGCCTGCGGGTGCCCGCGACTGTGAGTATGTGCACGTACGGGAGAGCGTACGCATGCGCAGCGCGGACCAGTATGAGGTGCAAATATGGTAGTGTGCATAGAGATATTTTTCTGACTTTGACAAGCCTCAGAGGAGAGAGTGAGAGGTGATTACCAGACGTACGGAAGGGAGGGGTTGGTCAGGGAGAGAAACTTAAAAATCAGTTTTAGAGGAAATAGGGAGGTAATGTAGGAATTCGCAGCAGATGCGAGAGGGGAAGCTTTGTCTCATTAGGGACGTACTGTAATGAACAGGGGAGTGTGATGTAACTCCGAGTGGGACTAGAGGAAGGGTAGTGACACTAGAATGGTGGGGGCGGGGATGCTGGAATAAAAGGGGCAATATTGCTAAATACAAATCCAGGTGTATTTTTGGATTCAATATTAATGTCCCTTTAAATCCAGCAGCCAAAACTGCGAAAGGCGCAGTGAATACATTTTAGCCCTCCGAGTAAATCAACTTAAAAACTATTTTACCTACTGACAAATCATTGCGCTGGTTGTGCAATTCCTTATGTTTGAAAAGGTGTGTATCGGGATGCCGGCATCAGGGATCTCAGCGGTCAGCATCCCAACGCCAGGATCCCCACCGAAGAATGGCAGGGGGGGCGAGCGTAGCAATCCCATTGCGGGCTCGGTGCGGTCGCCACGGGTGTCATGGACCCCCACGAGTGGGAATAGTCCCTGCTGGTCGGCATGTCGACCATTGGGATTCTTAGCGGGCAGGATGGTAGGGGAAGGTAGTGTGACCGGTGGTCTCAAAACTACATCCCGTTTGAAATAGAAACTCTGGGACCACTCTGTTGCTGCAGTTTAGTACTGTATGCTGTCAGTAAATAACCAATATTTGTAGTAATAAATGAGGTACTGTACATAAGTCTATTAGTATTACTGTTTGTGTGTTTTCTGGTTTTGAAGTATTGGTGACTGAACTCCTTGTCTTTGTGTAGACTCCAGCAGCCGGCATCGGATTAGAGAACAGAGGAGAGATCAAACTGGCTCTAAAATATAATCCATTGTCACCCACTGGTATGTACAAGCTTGTATTATAATGTCATGTTCCACCGGCCAATTGTCCTGTATGACCAGTGGGATTGCGTTTTATGCTAATGTTTTGTTTCTCCTTGAATCCAGGAACAGGTACAAAGGCGGTTACTACCGGGGAAGTACACATCTGGATCAAAGACTGCCTCCAGCTCCCCATGCTTCGTGAAAACAAAATAAACTCTTTCGTAAAATGGTAATTCCTCTGTACCTCTGGTCTGTGTGCAATGCGAGCCAGTGTCTGACTAGAGGAATATAGAGGCCGGGGCCTATGCATAATGGGCGTGGTCAGACACCACTGGCGTGTGGCTGCACCCACAGAGCCTTGGCTAACCATGTGAAAGTTTGTGATAGAGTAGGACTTGCGGTGAAATGGGGTCCCGTGGAGTGGGCTGCAAGCTTACATGCATTGTACAATTCATAAACCAAAACCCCATTGTTTATTTAGATGTAACATTAAAGCATTAAGGTGAATGAAGCTGCTTAGGAGATTGCTGGGTTTTCTGTTTGGTATATTTGAGTTCGGTGGTCACAGCCCACCGTACCCCAACCCCTGGGAATGGTGAGTGCAGTGGTTCCTCGTGTTTGTGTGTGTATATATATATATATATATATATATACACACACACACACTGTATGATATAAACCATAATCCTGGGAATGCAGTATAGTGTAACATATGTATAATACAGCAAATGATGGTGATCCTGTCTATATATACCACATTAAAGCACTGTACATATGATCGGGGACCACGTTCACACCAACCAGTGTTTAAGACTAGGTATAGTAAAGGCCAAATAGATGCCATTTGTGTAAATAAATAAAGCATTTAAGTTATTACCGCTGGGGTAACTTATCTGTTGGTTACTTTTATTACTTTTTTTTTTTTTTTTACAACTACACTCTTTAGTTTGCAATATGCTATATTTTAAATGTTTTTACATAAGAAAACATTAAGGGGGTAGATTTACTAAACCTTCTATAAATGAAAAGTGATGGTGTTGCCTATAGCAACCAGTGATATTCTAGCTATCAATTCTCTACTGCATCCTAGAAAATAATGGACAAAATATAATTGGTTGCTATGGGCAACACCACCGCCACTGATCCTTTAGAGCAATTTGATTTATCCCCTCCCCCCATTTTAAGGCATTTGTGACTATATATGTCATTTGTTTATCTCTCTGTCCGTAGTACGATACTTCCTGACACCAGCAGGAAAAGTCGCCAGAAAACACGGACTGTGGACAAAACCACCAATCCTATTTTTAACCACACAATGGTTTATGACGGCTTCAAAGAAGAGGACTTGAGAGAGGCATGTGTGGAACTCACAGTGTGGGACCATAACAGACTATCAAATCACTTCATTGGAGGTCTACGGCTAGGCCTCGGAACAGGTAAAAAATCAGGCTGTATTTAATACCAACATCCCAGCACAATGTTATTGCACAACGTTTTGTACAGTAATTGTCCCAATAATTATCCCTAGAACAGTTTTTAGTTTTAATGGTTACCTCAAGGCACCCTAGCAGTCCAGGTGTTAAGGATATCCACGCTTAGGCACAGGTGACTTAAATAGTACCTCAGTCAATTTGATTATACCATCGGGATCAGTATGAGATCCCGGCGCCCAGGATCCTGGCATTCAAAATACAGACGCCGGGATCCCGCTGATTAAAAAGCCGACGGGTGAGTAAGTGGTGTTCTCTCCTCTCCCCACCCCCCCAACCACAGCCTAACCCTAACCTCCCTCCTTAGTGCCCAACCCTAACCACCCCCCTGAGGTGCCTAAACCCCCCCCCCCCCCCCCGCTCCCTAAACCTTACCCCCACCCGCGTAGCCTAACCCTCCGAGGGGGGTGCTTAATGCCAACCGGGACACAACCTAACCACCCGGAATGCAGCCTAAACCTCTAACCATGTGATGTACCATTTTGTGTATAAAGGCCCATACACACTGGCCGATATATCGGCCGTTCTCGGGTCCGTTGGCAAGTGTGTACGGACGATACGTCTGTGAACTCCGTCGTTCACAGACATCACGTCGGCCCCGCAGCACAGCCGACGGCCAATATATCTACCGATATATTGGCGCGTCGCTGTGTGTGTACGGGCCGGCGGTGATTGACAGTTCATGACGTCAGTCCCCGACGGATCGGGCAGTGTGTATGCTCAAAACACTGCCCGATCTGTCCATAGATATATCTGCAGATCAATTGATCTGCAGATATATCTTCCAGTGTGTACCCACCTTAAGTCTTAACTTAAGAAGTGTTTATTAATAAATATAAAGTACTTGGGCGATCAATAACACATGAAAAAAAACATGTAATACAAATACAATTATTAAATAAAAAATGTAAATCCAATATGGATGAGTATATAGATGGTTGCTTCCTCTTTATTTCCTTAACTGGCAAGGAACAAGCATGGTCAGCAAACACTGGTCCCTCACTCAGATGTGGTTGGAGGCAGCAGTGATAGTGCGCTATGTAAATACAGCGGGAGGCGTCTATTACAAGCAGATGCCTCCTGCTGCAGTAGTGATCCAAGCTGCGTCCCAGCATCTGATCACTGCGACACCATTGGGCGACTTTCAGTACCTACGGGGACGTGAAAGCCGCCCATCGCAGATCCTTGTAAGATGCCATGAAATCTCCGTTCAATGACTGAGATCCCTGGCCTCTTCCCTCCACCTAAACAGCGGCAGCATGCCCCTGTTTTCACAAATCGTTGCCGTCCGCCCCCATCAGACGGTCAATCACTGACCGTCTGATGCCGCACTGTGTCCTGTATCTCATAACCCGTTCACGCATGTGCAGAACAAGCCCTGCGCATTTGCAAAGTACAGATAGTCAGTACTCTGCGGCATGGGGCGCTGGACTGACCACATCTGAATGAGGGCCATAGTGGAGCAAATTCGGTACACCTAAAATTATTTTTATTAATTCTGCATATTTTAATTAGAATTTATAGCTTATCTGTAGCCATATCCTGTGCTTCTGAGGATATGGATGTCAACCAAGCCATAGAAAATCTAACAAATCCCAGGTGGTTTTATCTAAAAAGTATAATCAAAGGCCGGTGGGAAATCTTTTTATATATAGATGACATTTTAGTTTATAGCGATAAATATCTGAAATGTAAAATAAAGTTAGACAAAGCTTACGATATCTGAGTAACAGAGACTCCTGTAGCAGCGGGAACGAATGTGACATCATCGAGACACACTATCAACAAAATCTGTTCCTTTTACACCACTGAACACATTGGCAGCATACCAACGCGTTTCGTTCCATGAACTGAACAATCTGTGGGGGGGGTTTTTGTGTGTTTTTTTTTCCCTCTTCTGTTTTTTACGAACAAAAGTACATTTATCTTTGTTCTACTTTTTAAGCTACCAGTAGTAATACATATTGATATTTTATAATGCCTGTCTCGAATTGGCTCTTGGATATCGCATTAGACTCAAATATAGTGCCACCGCTATCACCTATATATTTATTTTGGCGATTTACTGTATCTTATTGTTGACTTTATATTTGTATTTTTGTATTTGTAGATTTATTTTCACTGCTATGACTGCTTGTAGAACTAGTAACATCACGGTGACATTAGAAACTAAGGGCCAGATGTATTAAGCCTGGAGAAGTGATAAAGCAGTGATAAGTAGAAGGTGATAACGCACCAGCCAATCAGCTACTAACTCAATTTACATATTGGAGCTGATTGGCTGGTGCGTTATCAACTTGCTCTTATCACTGCTTTATCATTTCTCCAGGCTTAATACATCTGCCCCTAAGTGATACCGATTACTAATCAATTTATATAGTACCAAAATCGCAACGTCTTCTGCTTCACTTACCTGTTCTTCTCATTTAGGAAAGAGTTACGGGACAGCTGTAGACTGGATGGACTCGAGCCATGAGGAAACCACAATGTGGGACAGGATGATTACCTCTCCCAACACCTGGGTTGAGGGCTTGCTGCCACTGCGGATGTTTAAGATGGCCAAAATAGCCAAATAAATGGGAAATATAGGTTATCCTTACGTCGTAATCCAGCACTGCGATCACTTTTATACTATAAACCTCATTTGCTTTTTGTGAATGTAAACAGATAATGTCTTTACTCAAGAGCCAAAAAGCTGTGTCATGTCCTCTACTGTGTACGTCCTGAGTGGTGGTCCGGCTGGAAGACTGCTACACGGAGAAGGCTCTGCAACTGTGGAACTGCATAATGTTCCATTGTTTTTTTTCTTGTTTTTTAACTGTGGTACAATGGGAACTTGATTAGAAAGAGATAATGAAGTTTTTACATATAACTCCAAGTGGGAAAAAGTTGTATTTTGTCCCCCGCTGCTATCTTTTAGAAAACTTTTGGAATGGGTGACGTATCCTTTTTCATTTTCATCCTGTTCCGCAGTCCCTGTGTCATTAGGGCTCACACAAAATGGAAGCTGTCTTGCTCCTAGACGGTTTCTCTACCTTATTGGGAACTTCCTATAGAAAATGGGGAGAAAGGTGTAAAATATGGTAAATATGGATCGCTATAAATATATTTAATTTTTATTGCATCATGGCGCATATGATTTTCAAGCCTGTGGGTGACATGGTTAAAATTGTCCAATTTTCACTTTGGCATATGTTCATTATTTCTGTACTTTTAAATGTAACACTTAAGTGTCTGCTAAATATGCACTTGTGTAATGGGTTTTGTACAAAATGAAAGTGTCAATATTTGGGGAAAATGAAGTTTGGAATAGAAATGTGTATATATGTAATTATCTCAATAAAATGATTGCCACACAATTGCTTAGTGTTTTTATCTTGTTCGAGTATCTTTCTGTATCTTCAGATATTCAGAAAATGTAATGCTATTGAAATACAGGTTGAGTATCCCATATCCAAATATTCCGAAATACGGAATATTCCGAAATACGGACTTTTTTGAGTAAGAGTGAGATAGTGAAATCTTTGTTTTTTGATGGCTCAATGTACACAAACTTTGTTTAATACACAAAGTTATTAAAAATATTGTATTAAATGACCCCCAGGCTGTGTGTATAAGGTGTATATGAAACATAAATGAATTGTGTGAATGTAGACACACTTTGTTTAATGCACAAAGTTATAAAAAATATTGGCTAAAATTACCTTTAGGCTGTGTGTATAAGGTGTATATGTAACATAAATACATTCTGTGCTTAGATTTAGGTCCCATCACCATGATATAACATTATGGTATGCAATTATTCCAAACTACGGAAAAATCCGATATCCAAAATACCTCTGGTCCCAAGCATTTTGGATACGGGATACTCAATCTGTATTTGCATTAATATTGTTACACTGAGCCGTTGTGTGTAGACTCACTCTGTGTGCGGCGAGCCTTAGTATTTTCCCACAAATTCGACCATTCCCTGGTTTCTGATCAGATCCTTATGTTACCACCTCACCCAGGCAATGTGGTCTAGTGACCAGGTTCAGCTTTCCTGCCAACTTCCCACATCTGAAAGAAAGAGAGGTGACCCCAGACTCCACAGAGCTTATGGCTTGATTCCTTGCAGTGCCACAACTCCCACTGTGCTCTGCCGGCACACATTCCCAGAGTAGCTCCTCCCATCCATTGACCAAGCCTGGACCTGGCTTTAGTGACAGCTGGATCCCCTCAACTTCCTAGTAAAACAGCTAGTTCCCCTCCTGACTTGTGCACCGGATATCAGTCATAGGAGACTGCATCGGTCATCTATAGCGACAGTATAGTGAGTGGACTGCCTTAGCTGTCCCTGTCAGCTGCTGTTCTGCAATGTCCAGCTCCACATCAGGACAGCTCCTCGCTGCCTAGATCAGAGGTCCTCAAATGCGGTCCTCAAGGCACCTCAACGGTCCAGGTTTTAAGTTTATCCATGCTTGGCCACACGTGACTTAATTAGCACCTCAGTCAATTTGATTTAACCAACTGTGCTGGGCCATGGATATACCTAAAACCTTTACCATTGGGGTGCCTTGAGGATAGTGTTTGAGAACGTCTGGCCTAGGCTCTCTGTCAAACCAATGCTGTCACTCTGCAGCCTACTCGGCTATTACAGTGAAAAGAGACATGTTGTCTTAAGGCCCCCATACATCACCAATCAATTGAGGCAATTTGGAGTTTTGCAGATGATTGTGTAAACATATATGCAATGCATGGGATTTACAGATCGCAGATTGCAACCAAAATGGGATTGGAATTGTTAAATCAGGTTGTCCAACATGTTTGCTTTCACAGTTCAATTGGGGCTGTAAATTGCTAGTGTATGGTAACAGTCAGCAGATTTGCAGACCGCTTCTACTAAACGGATGAGCCTTTCAAGATTGGCTGATCTGTATTTGCCGAAAATGATCTGCAAATCACTGAAAAAATGTCTAATGTGTGGACTATGGGCACAGGTTGGTGGATTGAGGAATCTTTAAATCTGGGAAAAAAATCTTAGAATCTGCAAATACTTTTTTGTGATTGCTGATGTATGGGGGCCCTACACTATAGTCAGCAAGAATCTTCCTCAGCTGTTACTACCTTTTACTTATAAATCAGGCCCCGAGCTGCATAAAGCAGGGCTGTAACTAGGGGTGTGCAATCAGTGCCATCACTCAGAGGCCTTGGCGGTGGCACTGTTGCTGCCCCACAGCACCCGGCAGCCAGTAGTGCTCCTGCAGAGCTGCCTGGTGTTTCCTTAGAATGCTCCGGGCAGGGCTGTATTTACTAGGGTGGCATAGAGATCTGTTCCTGCTCTGGCATTAAGAATATGGCCAGTTAGATAGGCATAGTGGGCAAGACCAATAATAGGCGTACAGGGAAGCATGGAGGAAAAGGCAAGTACAGTCGGTATGCTGACACCCATTATCAGAGAGATGAGGTTTTGAACCTCATGCCAAAGACCCTCAATAATGGGACCATTCTTCCACAAATGGGGGACATCATGCCCACCTAGAACCCCTCCAATATCAGTCAATAACGCTTGGGAAAATCACGTGGCATAATTGATGGCACAATAATACCACAGAGAGAGCCCCTAGCACAGTGGTTCCCAACCGTGGTGTTCAAGGCACACTGATACTCCAGGTTTTAAGGTTAGACATACTTGAGCACAGGTACCTTAATTAGTACCTCAGTCAGTTTGATTATACCACCTGTGCTCAAGCATAGATATCACTAAACCCTGGACTGTTAGTGTGCCTTGAGAACTGAGGTTGGGAAACACTGCCCTAGCACAAACCTGTGATCATTTGCAACTATTTTTCCATACTCTGGGGCAAGATACTCCCCGATGTCACCCCCCCTTGAGTTCATGTTGGTCCTTGAGCGGTTATACATTTCTAGGGTGTGCTACAAAGTTTAGGTGAGGCCTTTGGAGTCCTTCTCACAAAGACAAAGTGTGGTGGGACTTGACACAGAACAGTAAGTCAATGGTAACAAAGAAATGCCTCATTTGTATATAATTGTACAAGCAAAAAAGGGTGTGGGTTGATAGATAGGTGTCTATCTATTGACTGTCTAACAAGACACTGTCTATCTATCAACCGGATTGAACGTTGTTCAAGTCCATTAAAAACTGGGAAACTGCGAAGCGCAGCAAAATTAGGCTGGAATTTGATGTTGTGTGAGGTCCAGAGTTTAAATGTTTCTTATGCGAGAGACGGAGAATTGGATGAATTATTTCAAAGTGGACCTATTCAGGTGGGGTTGAGTTTGAGGGCTCCATTATCACTTGAGTATATTCTGTATCACTATACCCTGCAAGATAGTTTACTGGACAGTCTGATTTGCAGTATAGTCCTTTACATGTACTGTGATAGACCTTTAGTTGTTGGTGAGACTGCACCACTTTGTGCTGAGTCCTGGTAAATTCTCTGCTTCCTTCCTTTATACTCCGTTCATGTCTCTCCTCGTAGACTTAATCCTCTTCACAAAATTCCCATTTAAGGAGTTGACTGCTATGTTCTAAGGGAAAAGCTGTCACAGAGTTCCCTACTTTGTCCCATATGCTGGGCCTCTGATTTGGTCATCCCTAAATGAATTGCCAGTAGGGAAAGCTATAAAAATGGACCTTATTAAAAGTTGGCATGTCTCACACGGCCTCTGTCCAGAATGTTTTCTTGGATAGACTCCCACAACCACCCAATATCTGTGATCTTCAACTATCGGGCTCACTTCCCTGTCCTCCTGGAGAGGACTTGGGGGACATCACACTCCATCTCCAATCACTCCAACAAAACACTGGAATGGAGGATCCCAGAGACCGTCAACAATCACATATATGGGTGGCCTGAGGGTTGCATTATGGCTAATCAAGGCTGTAACTAGGATTCTTGCCACCCGGGCCAAGACAGTAATTTGGCGCCCTTCCCCCATGTCTCTGCAGCAGTCTGTGGCCCACCTTCCTTGTGCCTCTATGTGATGCCCCACTCCTGTCAAGATCCCTGTGCTGCGTTTGGAGGGGCAGGTGCAGGAGTTACAAGTGGGAGCATTTACTGAATTTATTGTAAATACTTTTCTCTATCGTCCTAGTGGATGCTGGGGTTCCTGAAAGGACCATGGGGAATAGCGGCTCCGCAGGAGACAGGGCACAAAAAGTAAAGCTTTTCCGATCAGGTGGTGTGCACTGGCTCCTCCCCCTATGACCCTCCTCCAGACTCCAGTTAGATTTTTGTGCCCGGCCGAGAAGGGTGCAATCTAGGTGGCTCTCCTAAAGAGCTGCTTAGAGAAAGTTTAGCTAGGTTTTTTATGTTACAGTGATTCCTGCTGGCAACAGGATCACTGCAGCGAGGGACTGAGGGGAGAAGGAGTCAACTCACCTGCGTGCAGGATGGATTGGCTTCTTGGCTACTGGACATCAAGCTCCAGAGGGACGATCACAGGTACAGCCTGGATGGTCACCGGAGCCGCGCCGCCGGCCCCCTTGCAGATGCTGAAGACAGAAGAGGTCCAGAATCGGCGGCTGAAGACTCCTGCAGTCTTCTAAAGGTAGCGCACAGCACTGCAGCTGTGCGCCATTTTCCTCTCAGCACACTTCACACGGCAGTCACTGAGGGTGCAGGGCGCTGGGAGGGGGGCGCCCTGGGAGGCAAAATGAGTACCTATAAAGGCTAAAAATACCTCACATATAGCCCTAGAGGCTATATGGAGATATTTAACCCCTGCCTGATTTCTCAAAATAGCGGGAGACGAGCCCGCCGGAAAAGGGGCGGGGCCTATCTCCTCAGCACACGGCGCCATTTCCTCTCACAGCTCCGCTGGTCAGGACGGCTCCCAGGTCTCTCCCCTGCACTGCACTACAGAAACAGGGTAAAACAGAGAGGGGGGGCAAATTTATGGCGATATTTTTATATAACAAAGCAGCTATAGGGGAGCACTTATTATAAGGCTATCCCTTATATATATATAGCGCTTTTGGTGTGTGCTGGCAAACTCTCCCTCTGTCTCCCCAAAGGGCTAGTGGGTCCTGTCTTCATTAGGAGCATTCCCTGTGTGTCTGCTGTGTGTCGGTACGTGTGTGTCGACATGTATGAGGACGATATTGGTGTGGAGGCGGAGCAATTGCCAAATATGGGGATGTCACCTCCTAGGGGGTCGACACCAGAATGGATGCCTTTATTTATGGAACTACGGGATAGTGTCAACACGCTAAAGCAGTCGTTTGACGACATGAGACGGCCGGACAATCAATTAGTGCCTGTCCAGGCGACTCAAACACCGTCAGGGGCTGTGAAACGCCCTTTGCCTCAGTCGGTCGACACAGACCCAGACACAGGCGATGACTCCAGTGGTGACGGTGACGAATCAACCGTATTTTCCAGTAGGGCCACACGTTATATGATTTTGGCAATGAAGGAGGCGTTACATTTAGCTGATACTACAGGTACCACTAAACAGGGTATTATGTGGGGTATGAAAAAACTACCTATAGTTTTTCCTGAATCAGAAGAACTAAATGACGTGTGTAATGAAGCGTGGGTTGCCCCTGATAAAAAGCTGATAATTTCAAAGAAATTATTGGCATTATACCCTTTCCCGCCAGAGGTTAGGGAGCGCTGGGAAACACCTCCTAGGGTGGACAAGGCGCTAACACGCTTATCTAAACAAGTGGCGTTACCCTCTCCTGAGACGGCCGCACTTAAAGATCCATCAGATAGGAGGATGGAAAATATCCAAAAAAGTATATACACACATGCAGGTGTTATACTACGACCAGCTGTAGCGACTGCCTGGATGGGCAGTGCGGGGGTAGTTTGGTCAGAATCCCTGATTGAAAATATTGATACCCTGGACAGGGACAATATTCTACTGTCGTTAGAACAAATAAAGGATGCATTTCTTTATATGCGTGATGCACAGAGGGATATATGCACACTGGCATCACGGGTAAGTGCTATGTCCATTTCGGCCAGAAGAGCTTTATGGACGCGACAGTGGACAGGCGATGCGGATTCAAAACGGCATATGGAAGTTTTGCCGTATAAGGGGGAGGAGTTATTTGGAGTCGGTCTATCAGATTTGGTGGCCACGGCTACAGCCGGGAAATCCACCTTTCTACCTCAAGTCACTCCCCAACAGAAAAAGGCACCGACTTTTCAACCGCAGCCCTTTCGTTCCTTTAAAAATAAGAGAGCAAAGGGCTATTCATATTTGCCACGAGGCAAAGGTCGAGGGAAGAGACAGCAACACGCAGCTCCTTCCCAGGATCAGAAGCCCTCCCCGGCTTCTACAAAAGCCTCAGCATGACGCTGGGGCTTCTCAAGCGGACTCGGGGACGGTGGGCGGTCGTCTCAAAAATTACAGCGCGCAGTGGGCTCACTCGCAAGTAGATCCCTGGATCCTGCAGATAATATCTCAGGGATACAGGTTGGAATTAGAGACAGATCCACCTCGCCGTTTCCTGAGGTCTGCTTTACCAACGTCCCCCTCCGAAAGGGAGACGGTGTTGGAAGCCATTCACAAGCTGTACTCTCAGCAGGTGATAGTCAAGGTACCTCTTCTGCAACAAGGGAAGGGGTATTATTCCACTCTTTTTGTGGTACCGAAGCCGGATGGCTCGGTAAGGCCTATTCTAAATCTGAAGTCCTTGAACCTGTACATAAAGAAGTTCAAGTTCAAAATGGAGTCACTCAGAGCAGTGATAGCGAACCTGGAAGAGGGGAACTTTATGGTATCCTTGGACATCAAGGATGCGTATCTCCACGTTCCAATTTACCCCTCACACCAGGGGTACCTCAGGTTCGTTGTACAAAACTGTCACTATCAGTTTCAGACGCTGCCGTTCGGATTGTCCACGGCACCTCGGATCTTTACAAAGGTAATGGCCGAGATGATGATTCTTCTTCGAAGAAAAGGCGTATTAATTATCCCATACTTGGACGATCTCCTAATAAGGGCGAGGTCCAGAGAACAGCTAGAGATGGGATTAGCACTGTCTCAAGAAGTGCTAAAACAGCACGGGTGGATTCTGAATATTCCAAAATCCCAGTTAATGCCGACAACTCGTCTGCTGTTCCTAGGGATGATTCTGGACACGGTTCAGAAAAAGGTTTTTCTCCCGGAGGAAAAAGCCAAGGAGTTATCCGAGCTTGTCAGGAACCTCCTAAAACCAGGAAAGGTGTCTGTACATCAATGCACAAGAGTCCTGGGAAAAATGGTGGCTTCTTACGAAGCGATTCCATTCGGCAGATTCCACGCAAGAATTTTCCAAAGGGATCTGTTGGACAAATGGTCAGGGTCGCATCTTCAGATGCACCTACGGATAACCCTGTCTCCAAGGACAAGGGTGTCTCTTCTGTGGTGGTTGCAGAGTGCTCATCTATTGGAGGGCCGCAGATTCGGCATACAGGATTGGATCCTGGTGACCACGGACGCCAGCCTGAGAGGCTGGGGAGCAGTCACACAAGGAAGAAACTTCCAGGGAGTATGGACGAGCCTGGAAACGTCTCTTCACATAAACATTCTGGAACTAAGAGCAATATACAATGCTCTAAACCAGGCAGAACCTCTGCTTCAGGGAAAACCGGTATTGATCCAGTCGGACAACATCACGGCAGTCGCCCATGTGAACAGACAGGGCGGCACAAGAAGCAGGAGGGCAATGGCAGAAGCTGCAAGGATTCTTCGCTGGGCAGAGAATCATGTGATAGCACTGTCAGCAGTGTTCATCCCGGGAGTGGACAACTGGGAAGCAGACTTCCTCAGCAGACACGATCTTCACCCGGGAGAGTGGGGACTTCATCCAGAAGTCTTCCACATGCTGGTAACCCGTTGGGAAAGACCAATGGTGGACATGATGGCGTCTCGCCTCAACAAAAAACTGGACAGGTATTGCGCCAGGTCAAGAGATCCGCAGGCAATAGCTGTGGACGCGCTGGTAACGCCTTGGGTGTACCAGTCGGTGTATGTGTTTCCTCCTCTGCCTCTCATACCAAAAGTATTGAGAATTATACGGCAAAGAGGCGTAAGAACGATACTAGTGGTTCCGGATTGGCCAAGGAGGACTTGGTACCCGGAACTTCAAGAGATGATCACGGAAGATCCGTGGCCTCTACCTCTAAGGAGGGACTTGCTTCAGCAGGGTCCCTGTCTGTTTCAAGACTTACCGCGGCTGCGTTTGACGGCATGGCGGTTGAACGCCGGATCCTAAAGGAAAGAGGCATGCCGGAAGAAGTCATTCCTACTTTGATTAAAGCAAGGAAGGAAGTAACCGTGCAACATTATCACCGAATTTGGCGAAAATATGTTGCGTGGTGCGAAGATCGGAGTGCTCCGACGGAGGAATTTCAACTGGGTCGTTTCCTACATTTCCTGCAATCAGGATTGTCAATGGGTCTCAAATTGGGATCTATTAAGGTTCAAATTTCGGCCCTGTCGATTTTCTTTCAAAAAGAATTGGCTTCAGTCCCTGAAGTCCAGACCTTTGTTAAGGGAGTGCTGCATATACAGCCTCCTGTGGTGCCTCCAGTGGCACCGTGGGATCTAAATGTGGTTTTGGACTTCCTAAAATCTCATTGGTTTGAACCACTAAAAAAGGTGGATTTGAAATATCTCACATGGAAAGTGACCATGCTTCTAGCCCTGGCTTCTGCCAGGAGAGTGTCAGAATTGGCAGCTTTATCTTACAAAAGCCCATATCTGATTTTCCATTCGGACAGGGCAGAACTGCGAACTCGTCCGCATTTTCTCCCTAAGGTGGTGTCAGCATTTCATCTGAACCAGCCTATTGTAGTGCCTGCGGCTACAAGTGACTTGGAGGACTCCAAGTTACTGGACGTTGTCAGAGCATTAAAAATATATATTGCAAGGACAGCTGGAGTCAGAAAATCTGACTCGTTGTTTATATTGTATGCACCCAACAAGATGGGTGCTCCTGCGTCTAAGCAGACGATTGCTCGTTGGATCTGTAGCACAATCCAACTTGCACATTCTGTGGCAGGCTTGCCACAGCCTAAATCTGTAAAGGCCCACTCCACAAGGAAGGTGGGCTCATCTTGGGCGGCTGCCCGAGGGGTCTCGGCATTACAACTTTGCCGAGCAGCTACGTGGTCAGGGGAGAACACGTTTGTAAAATTTTACAAATTTGATACTCTGGCTAAGGAGGACCTGGAGTTCTCTCATTCGGTGCTGCAGAGTCATCCGCACTCTCCCGCCCGTTTGGGAGCTTTGGTATAATCCCCATGGTCCTTTCAGGAACCCCAGCATCCACTAGGACGATAGAGAAAATAAGATTTTACTTACCAATAAATCTATTTCTCGGAGTCCGTAGTGGATGCTGGGCGCCCATCCCAAGTGCGGATTATCTGCATAAGTTGTACATAGTTATTGTTAACTAATTCGGGTTATTGTTAAAGGAAGCCATCTTTCAGAGGCTCCGCTGTTATCATACTGTTAACTGGGTTTAGATCACAAGTTGTACGGTGTGATTGGTGTGGCTGGTATGAGTCTTACCCGGGATTCAAAATCCTCCCTTATTGTGTACGCTCGTCCGGGCACAGTACCTAACTGGAGTCTGGAGGAGGGTCATAGGGGGAGGAGCCAGTGCACACCACCTGATCGGAAAAGCTTTACTTTTTGTGCCCTGTCTCCTGCGGAGCCGCTATTCCCCATGGTCCTTTCAGGAACCCCAGCATCCACTACGGACTCCGAGAAATAGATTTATCGGTAAGTAAAATCTTATTTATATATCTATCTAGTATATGTAGGACCCGGTACTCAGATAGAGCACAAACATGCCTCGGTGCCCTCCATAGTAGATAAGTAACTTTCAAGCAGAGGCGGCACTTAGCGGACTTCCAAACAGCAATAAAGGACACTGCACCCACCTATATGCAGTACTAACGTCTTAGAACTATTAATTCCTTCATCAGAGTACAAAGAGATAACAGAAATTACTTGCCTAAATAGATGCCTTCACCAGTGAGAGCACACCACACAGTGTGTCATCCCCTGGCGATGATTTAGCAGTCTGACGTTATCAGATGCAGCACAGACACTAGCCCAATCATCCCGCATTGCACGGGTACAAAGCGGATCGTTGCTGTGCAATGGGTTTTACGAAGAATCCATTTGCACAGCCAATCGCAAGGAGATTGACAGGAAGAAGGCGTTTGTGGGTGGCAACTGACCGTTTTCTGGGAGTGTTTGGAAAAACGCAGGCGTGTCCAAGCGTTTGCAGGGCGGGTGTCTGACGTCAATTCCGGGCCCGGACAGGCTGAAGTGATCGCAGCGGCTGAGTAAGTTCTGGGCAACTCAGAAACTGCACAAAACTTTTTTGTACTGCACGGCTGCACATGCGATTGCACACTTGCACAGCTAAAATGCACTTTCTCGGAGGGCAGCGACTGTGCGAACGCAGAACTGCAAAAGAAACACTAGCGAGCGATCAGGTCTGAATGACCCCCGTGTACACAAGGAATAATGCTAGAAGAGAGACAGCCCCCAAAAATCGCACAGCTACAACCTTTTACTCTGACAATCGGGGGGACATCCAGCACGGGGTCTTATTACCCCCAACCCCCCCCCCCCCCCCTGGCAAACATGCGAGCTCATCGCATGACGAGTTCTCTGCCTAGCTGCGAAGGCAGATGGCTATACGCCATGTTTTAGCTCTCAGCGGCTGCGCGTGATGTCACGCAGCCGTATCGGCCTGCCCCGCAAACGGTCCGGACAACGCAGGCACCCCCCCCCCAATGCCTCCGCGACACCCCCTCCCACCCTGCGAACGCCTCTGCCTTTCAGTCAGGCAGAGGCATTTGCATATGTGAGATGCCTTGCGCAGTTCCCACTACAGAGGGCTTCAGCATGCGATCGCTGTTGGAACAACGTTCCATGCTGAATTAGGCCCCGAGCTGGGAACGTGATCGATCATCTTGTGCCGCATAGGGGCCAGCAGGTGCCTCAGATCCCTAAAGTGACATGCCAAAGGCACGGACAATATATCACCTAATGTGTACTCGGGGTAAGGCTGAACATACAAAGGGTATTTATTGATATCAATATATACAGGCCCGTACCCTCCAACATTTTACACATAAAATTACAAGTTACAAATTAGAAAAGGGGGCGTGGCCACGACCCTTTTCCTATACTTTCAATGAAAGTTTGGAGAGCCAAAAATCGGTACAGACCATAAAAGGTACAGTTGGAGGGTAGGCGTATCTATAATGGGTGCAGTGTGTGGAAGGAAGGCTGTTAGTAAGGGGGGAGGGGGGGCTGTTGGTGGCTACTGCGCATAACAAAGCACTAATAGGCTCATTTATCAACAAGTGATACATTTCACGGTGAGTGATAAATTGCTCCAGCTAATCGGCTCCTAACTGCCATGTTACAGACTGTGTCTGAAAAATGACAGTTAGGAGCTGATTGGCTGGTGAAATTTATCACTCATTGATAAATGAGCCCATAAGTGTTATGAGTGCTAGACTCACTGCTGGCAACTTCTTACCGGTGAGACTGCAGCTGCTTCTCTGCAGTGCCAGTGATTGGTGGGGGTTAGTGTGGCACTGGGTTATGATATCACAGCTCAATCTAAGGAAAAGGAAATGCCACCTTCACCTACCCTCTGTCTACCAAGAAACAGCAGGGGCTAGGAAGGCTTTGGCCCTAAGAGATGGGGCCTATTTGTAATTAACTATCCAACTCGCAATGAGACGTGGCTTTGGAAAGTAAACTACCAGAGCAATTCAGCATTGCTCCAACATCAGCTGCAATCCCTGCTTAGGAGACAGTGAAACCTACCACTGCCAGGTCTGCTCACTACACATATGTACCAAGCAGAAGGAGTCTCAGCCTTCAAGTGTACATTATGTACACATATATAGAGGGAAATGTTGGGGAGGGGGTTTGGAACGTGCAGCCTGTTGAAGTGCAGTGCACTCCTCTACTGTATCTTTTTTCCTTCTTAGTGCAGTGACCCGAGCGAGATGACATCACTGTGCATGTGTGACCGTCACCTAACGCACGTCACTGTATTGTGTCATAGAGCTGGAGAGGTGTGTGGTGAGACCATATACTACTGTATACACGGCATATTCTGCTGATATAGCCACCGCTGTTACCACTGTGTGTACCTCTGCTAATAAATAAACTTGCATGCCTGGTGAGGATCACTTACCAAAGATGTGCAGTCCTTCCCCTCCGCCTTTTCCTATAAATCAGATTTTCTAAGTTATGTGAAAACCACGTAAATAGTAATATAGAACTAGGGCCTACTTCCCGAAACAGCCGGAGGCTCCCTGAAAATCATATAACGCTCCCGGCCAGTCATCTCAGCATTGTGTAGCGGGGCCATGAAATTGCGGCCTTGATAGTAACGCCCCCTTATCCTCATCAAATTCCCCCTCATGCCGCGCCACGTACACACCGCTAAGACGACCTGGCTGCCTCCTCCCGGAGGGGGCAGCCAGAATGTTGGCAAGTCTGAAATAGTGTGATTAGGTCCGGCAACAGATATCTCTAGGGCCCCCCTCCCCCAAACTCCCTTGACCTTCTTCCAAACATCCCTGCCTTTGCCAATACATGGATCACCAAATACACACACACAAACACACACACACACACACACACACACACACACACACTCTCAATATATTAAGTTGCACTCGCATATTAGATTTTCACATCCACTGGGGTGCATAATCCAGAGACTTTACAAATCCAGATAAGGTCCCAAAATACATGTGTAGCTTACAAGGAACGCAAGTCCTGTGAGTGTGTTCCTTGTAAGATATATACACTGCTCAAAAAAATAAAGGGACCACTAAAATAACACATCCTAGATCTGAATGAATGAAATATTCTTATTAAATACTTTGTTCTTTACATAGTTGAATGTGCTGACAACAAGATCACACAAAAATTATCAATGGAAATCAAATTTATTAACCCATGGAGGTCTGGATTTGGAGTCACCCTCAAAATTAAAGTGGAAAAACACAGTACAGGCTGATCCAACTTTGATGTAATGTCCTTAAAACAAGTAAAAATGAGGCTCAGTAGTGTGTGTGGCCTCCATGTGCCTGTATGACCTCCCTACAACCCACACAAGTGGCTCAGGTAGTGCAGCTCATCCAGGATGGCACATCAATGCGAGCTGTGGCAAGAAGGTCTGCTGTGTCTGTCAGCGTAGTGGCCAGAGCATGGAGGCGCTACCAGGAGACAGGCCAGTACATCAGGTGACGTGGAGGAGGCCGTAGGAGGGAAACAACCCAGCAGCAGGACCACTACCTCTGCCTTTGTGCAACGAGGAACAGGAGGAGCACTGCCAGAGCCCTGCAAAATGACCTCCAGCAAGCCACAAAGGTGCATGTCTACTCAAACGATCAGAAACAGACTCCATGAGGGTGGTATGAGGGCCCGACGTCCACAGGTGGGGGTTGTGCTTACAGCCCAAAACTGTGCAGGACGTTTGGCATTTGCCAGAGAACACCAAGATTGGCAAATTCACCACTGACGCCCTGTGCTCTTCACAGATGAAAGCAGGTTCTCACTGAGCACATGTGACAGACGTGACAGAGTCTGGAGACGCCAAGGAGAACGTTCTGCTGCCTGCAACATCCTCCAGCATGACCGGTTTGGCAGTGGGCCAGTAATAGTGTGGGGTGGCATTTCTTTGGGGGGCCGCACAGCCAGAGGCGGATTGGCCATAGGGTTTACAGGGAAGATTCCCGGTGGGCCGACGCGCCCGTGGGGCCTGTTTTGTTTGAGGACATGTGGTCCTTTTTTATAGACATAATGAATAAGATGCAAAATAATTTGCATATATGAAAATTACTTTGCCACTTAGCTTGTGATTGCAGATGATCTAGTGCACAGGTTCTCAAACTCGGTCCTCAGGACCCCACACAGTGCATGTTTTGCAGGTCTCCTCACAGAATCACAAGTGAAATAATTAGCTCAACCTGTGGACCTTTTAAAATGTGTCAGTGAGTAATAATTACACCTGTGCACTTGCTGGGTTACCTGCAAAACATGCACTGTGTGGGGTCCTGAGGACCGAGTTTGAGAACCACTGATCTAGTGTATGCTCTGTCTGGCTGACATATAAGATAAGTAAATAGTGACTGGGATATGGTTGGTGTAATAAGCAAGAAAATCTATCTTTCTAAAGAATGATATAGTTTCCTAAATTCTGAAGGTGTAACATATAATGAGGCAGATGTATTAACCTGGAGACGGCATAAGGAAGTGATAAACCAGTGATATGTGCAAGGTGATAAAGGCACCAGCCAATCAGCTCCAAGATGTAAATTAACAGTTAGGATCTGATTGTCTGGTGCCTTTATCACCTTGCACATATCACTGGTTTATCATTTCATTATGCCTTCTCCAGGTTAATACATCTGCCCCAATGTGCTCATAATATTTTATTTATTTTTAACTTCCGCCTTGATGCTGGACATGCCCACTATCTGGAAAGTCTTTGGGGGGAGGGTGCTGCTGCCATGGCCCATGGCTAGACCTTACACCTTTGTTGTTGCCCATGTGGGGCCACAAGTACAAATATTTCCAGGGCTGCTTTTTGTTCCCAATCCGCCCCTGCGCACAGCCCTCCATGTGCTCGCCAGAGGTGGCCTGACTGCCATTAGGTACTGAGATGAGATCCTCAGACCCCTTGTGAGACCATATGCTGGTGCGGTTGGCCCTGGGTTCCACCTAATGCAAGACAATGCTAGACCTCATGTGGCTGGAGTGTGTCAGCAATTCCTGCAAGACGAAGGCATTGATGCTATGGACTGGCCCGCCCGTTCCCCAGACCTGAATCCAATTGAGCACATCTGGGACATCATGTCTCGCTCCATCCACCAATGCCACGTTGCACCACAGTCTGTCCAGGAGTTGGCGGATGCTTTAGTCCAGGTCTGGGAGGAGATCCCTCAGGAGACCATCCGCCACCTCATCAGGAGCATGCCCAGGCGTTGTAGGGAGGTCATACAGGCACCTTGGAGGCCACACACACTACTGAGCCTCATTTTGACTTGTTTTGACATTACATCAAAGTTGGATCAGCCTGTAGTGTGTTTTTGCACTTTAATTTTGAGGGTGACTCCAAATCCAGACCTCCATGGGTTATTAAATTTGATTTCCATTGATAATTTTTGTGTGATTTTGTTGTCAGCACATTCAACTATGTAAAGAACAAATTATTTAATAAGAATATTTCATTCATTAAGATTTAGGATGTGTTATTTTAGTGTTCCCTTTATTTTTTTGAGCAGTGTATATATATATATATATATATATATATATATAACAAGCAAAATGTTCCTATTAGAGGTGGTGAAATATCAGTCCAATCCCCCAATCATAAGAACAGGCGGCACTCCTGGGTCTTGGTGAAAATAAATTCAAGTGTATTGACAAAATCAATAAGAAAGATGGCACATTACGCCAACGTTTCAGCGCCGCGCAGGGCGCTTTTTTTTTTTTTTTTTTTTTTTTTTTTTTTTTTTTTTTTTTTTTATTTTTTTTTTTTTATTTTTTTTTTTTTTTTTTTTTTTTTTTTTTTTTTTTTTCGTTTGCAGCCACAGCACACAGCCTTGAAAAAAGCGCCCTGCGCGGCGCTGAAACGTTGGCGTAATGTGCCATCTTTCTTATTGATTTTGTCAATACACTTGAATTTATTTTCACCAAGACCCAGGAGTGCCGCCTGTTCTTATGATTGGGGGATTGGACTGATATTTCACCACCTCTAATAGGAACATTTTGCTTGTTATTCATCACCTCTGTGGAAGGCACCCGGGCAGATGTGGATTTAACAGAGTGCCTACCAAACCAAGTTCATATATATATATATATATATATATATATATATATATATATATATGCACATACAGTGTTCGAAGTGGAAATTTTGAAGTGGGGGTATGGAAAAGTAAAGGCTGTAATAATGCGCACGCCCTGGAAAAGGGGATGTGGCCTCTCAGAAGGGGCATCTCCTTAAGTGTACTGTACCACACTGTATACCCCTTATACACATTATGCACCGCAATAGTAGGACACCTTATACTATCTAGTACTGGTGCCCCTTTCACATTACGCCACATGGAATGAGCCAAAATTCACATTACACCACATGGAATGAGACAAAATTCACATTACACCACATGGAATGAGCCAAAAATCACATTACACCACACGGAATGAGCCAAAATTCACATGTCACCCAGGGGATATAAGGTAAGATTGCACATTATCACTTCATGTATGCTTTTTTTCTGACGACAGGACTTAGGGTCCCGAAACGTTGACTTCTCAAAATTCCTGCAGTGCCGTGTATTACTCTCTCTGCAAGGAGAGGTTCTTTGTGCTTTTTATATATATATACATATACTGTATGATATAAACCATAATCCTGGGAATGCAATATAGTGTAACATATGTATAATACAGCAAATTATGGTGATCCTGTCCAGGGGCGTATCTACCCATTGGCCAGGATGGCACTCGCCAGGGGCGCCAGCCAAGCAGCGGGCGTCGCCAGACGGTGCCACCCTCGGCCAATCGGTGGAATACCTTAAGCCTTAGTGTCTGGCAATACCTGCTGTGCCGAGCTGCCTGTGCATTGCCTGGGATGGAGGGCAGAGGGTGTAGTATGGCTTACCGGCGGTCAGGAGACCACCGGTCAGCATACCAAGGGCTGAGGATCACTGAGCAGGCAGGAGCTGGCACCGGTGTACGGCACCGCAATGCACTACAGGGAAGAAACTGAAAATAAACTACAACTCCCAGCAACCCTTGCCGTCGGGAGTTCCCAGCGGCAAGGGCTGCTGGGAGCTGTCATTTTTTTTTCAGTTTCTTCACGTAGTTTGGTGCGGTGCCATACAGCGGCGCCAGCTTCTGCCTGCTGAGCGATCCTCCGCCCTCCATCCCAGGCAGCTCGGCACAGCAGGTATTGACAGACACTACAGCTATCTGATGGGATGTTGTGGGGGTGGGGACTAGGGCTGTGTGGGGAGTCTATGTATGTGATGGGAGTGGGGGAGATTACTACTATGTGCTAAGTGCTGTGTGTTTGGGGAGGGAGACTGTGCCTATCTATGTTGGCAGGGAACTATTGTTATATGATGGGACTACTGTATGACTGTGTTGGGAGAGGTGGAGACTACGGCTATGTGCTGGGGGGACTATGGCTATTGCTTGGAGAGGTGGGGGCTATGGCAATTTACTGGGAGGGGACTATGGCTCTGTGCTGGGAGGGGGACTAAGACTATATGACTTTGGGGGCATATCTGGCACTGTGGGGCATATGTGTATCTGGTACTGTGGGGGCATATGTGTATCTGGCACCATGGGGGCATATCTGGCACTGTGGGGGCATATCTGGCACCATGGGGGCATGTGTATCTGGCACTGTGGGGGCATATCTGGCACTGTGGGGGCATATCTGGCACTGTGGGGGCATATCTAGCACTGTGGGGGCATATCTGGCATCATGGGGGCATGTGTGTATCTGGCACTGTGGGGGCATATTTGTATCTGGCACTATTGGGAGCATATGTGTATTTGGCACTGCAGTATTGGGGTCATATGTGTATCACGACCACATTTTCATTGGTCACGCCCCATGTGGCATGTTGCCACACCAATTTTTGTGGCGTGCGCACACCGTACCGCTAACATTTTTTTTCTATTTGCACCACTGGGTACTGCGCTGCACTGCACTTCTTTGCACTACTATTTGATTATACTACCTGGTCCTGGGTGGCATTGCATCCTCAGCCAGGCCAGGCACTGCTGATGTCTCTTCAGTGTTATAAGGATTACTGTGTGGGCATAATGGGGGTGATTCTGAGTTGTTCGCTCGTTAGTTTTTTTCGCTACGGAGCGATTAGTCGCAAACTGCGCATGCGCAATGTTTGCAGTGCGCCTGCGCCAAGTAAATCAGCACAAAAGTTTGGTATTTTACTCACGGCGTAACAATGTTTTTTCATCATTCTGGTGATCGTAGTGTGATTGACAGGAAGTGGGTGTTTCTGGGCGGAAACTGGCCGTTTTATGGGAGTGTGCGGAAAAACGCTGGCCTTTCTGGGAAAAAAGCGGGAGTGTCTGGGCGAACGCAGGGCGTGTTTGTGACGTCAAACCAGGAACGAAACTGACTGAACTGATCGCAGTGCAGGAGTAAGTCTCGAGCTACTCAGAAACTGCTAAGAAATTTCTATTCGCAATTCTGCTAATCTTTCTTTCGCTATTCTGCTAAGCTAAGATACACTCCCAGAGGGCGGCGGCTTAGCGTGTGCAATGCTGCTAAAATCTGCTAGCGAGCTAACAACTCGGAATCACCCCCCATGTGTAAAGGGAACTGCTACTGTGTGGGCATGATGTGTATAAGGGTTACTACTGTGTAGCGTAATTTGAATTGGCGGAACTGTTATATTGTCATTCCCCTTTCCCAAAAGATTATGTCCCTTTTTTGCACTTGCACGTTCCCTATTTCAAATATGGGGGGCACCAGTCCCTTACTTTGCCAGGGGCGCTCGGACCCCTAGATACACCCCTGATCCTGTCTATATATACCACATTAAAGCACTGTACATATGTTCGCACTGTACATATGTTCACACCAACCAGTGTTTAAGACTAGGTTTATTAAAGGCCAAATACATGCCATTTGTGTGAATAAATAAAGCATTTAAGGTACTTTTTTTTTTTTCTTTACAACTACACTCTTTAGTTTGCAATAGTTTGCAATATGCTGTATTTTAAATGTTTTTACATAAGAAAACATTAAGGGGGTAGATTTACTAAACCTTCTATAAATGAAAAGTGATGGTGTTGCTGATAGCAACCAGTGATATTCTAGCTGTCAATTCTCTACTGCATCCTAGAAAATAATGGACAAAATATAATTGGTTGCTATGGGCAACACCACCACCACTCATCCTCTTTAGAGCTATTTGATTTATCTCCCCCCTCCCCCCCCCCTTTAAGGCATCTGTGACTATGGGGGACATTTACTAAGCAGTGATAAGAGCGGAGAAGTGAGTCAGTGGAGAAGTGGCCCCATCAACCAAGCAGCAGCTCTGTATCATTCTGTAGTATGCAAATTATAGATGTTACTTCCAATGGCTCACTTCTCTGCTCTTATCACTGCTTAGTAAATGTCCCCCTATATATGTCATTTGTTTATCTCTCTGTCCGTAGTACGATACTTACTGACACCAGCAGGAAAAGTCGCCAGAAAACACGGACTGTGGACAAAACCACCAATCCTATTTTTAACCACAATGGTTTATGACGGCTTCAAAGAAGAGGACTTGAGAGAGGCATGTATGGAACGCACAGTGTGGGACCATAACAGACTATCAAATCACTTCATTGGAGGTCTACGGCTAGGCCTCGGAACAGGTAAAAAATCAGGCTGTATTTAATACCAACATCCCAGCACAATGTTATTGCACAACGTTTTGTACAGTAATTGTCCCAATAATTATCCCTAGAACAGTTTAGTTTTAATGGTTACCAAACGCAGCCCTCAAGGCGCCCCAGCAGTCCAGGTATTAAGGATATCCATGCTTAGGCACAGGTGACTTTAATAGTACCTCACTCAATTTGATAATACCATCGGGATCAGTGTGAGATCCCGGCGCACAGGGTTCTGGCATTCGAAATACCGACGCCGGGATCCCGCTCATTTAAAAGCCGAAAGGGGTGTCCTTCCCTCTCCCTACCCCCCTAACCCTCCCTAACCGCAGCATAATCCTAACCACTCCCCTGAGGTGCCTAAACCTAACCCCCCCGCATCCCTGCCTAAATCCCCCCCCCCGTCCCTGCTACCGAACCCCCCCTCCCCTCCCCCCCATAGCCTAACCCTCCCTAGGGGGGTGCCTAACACTAACCCCCTTCCCCACAGCCTAACCCCCTGGGATGCAACCTAACCCCCCCCCCCCCCCCCCCCCCCGGAACGCAGCCTAAACCTAACCATGTGATATACCATTTTGTGTATAAGTCTTAACTTAAGAAGTGTTTATTAATAAATATAAAGTACTTGGGCGATCATTAACACATGAAAAAAAAATGTAATACAAATACAATTATTAAGTAAAAAATGTAAATCCAATATGGATGAGTATATAGATGGTTGCTTCCTCTTTATTTCCTTAACTGGCAAGGAACAAGCATGGTCAGCAAACACTGGTCCCTCACTCAGATGTGGTTGGAGGCAGCAGTGATAGTGCGCTATGTAAATACAGCGGGAGGCGTCTATTACAAGCAGATGCCTCCTGCTGCAGTAGTGATCCAAGCTGCGTCCCAGCATCTGATCACTGCGACACCATTGGGTGACTTTCAGTACCTACGGGGACGTGAAAGCCGCCCATTGCAGATCCTTGTAAGATGCCATGAAATCTCCGTTCAATGACTGAGATCCCTGGCCTCTTCCCTCCACCTAAACAGCGGCAGCATGCCCCTGTTTTCACAAATCGTTGCCGTCCGCCCCCATCAGACGGTCAATCACTGACCGTCTGATGCCGCACTGTGTCCTGTATCTCATAACCCGTTCACGCATGTGCAGAACAAGCCCTGCGAATTTGCAAAGTACAGAAAGTCAGTACTCTGCGGCATGGGGCGGAGGACTGACCACATATGAATGAGGGCCATAGTGGAGCAAATTCGGTACACCTAAAATTATTTTTATTAATTCTGCATATTTTAATTAGAATTTATAGCTTATCTGTAGCCATATCCTGTGCTTCTGAGGATATGGATGTCAACCAAGCCATAGAAAATCTAACAAATCCCAGGTGGTTTTATCTAAAAAGTATAATCAAAGGCCGGTGGGAAATCTTTTTTTATATAGATGACATTTTAGTTTATAGCGATAAATATCTGAAATGTAAAATAAAGTTAGACAAAGCTTACGATATCTGAGTAACAGAGACTCCTGTAGCAGCGGGAACGAATGTGACATCATCGAGACACACTATCAACAAAATCTGTTCCTTTTACACCACTGAACACATTGGCGGCAACCAACGCGTTTCGTTCCATGAACTGAACAATCTGTGGGGGGGGGGGGGTTTCGTGTTTTTTTTTTCCCCTTCTGTTTTTTACGAACAAAAGTACATTTATCTTTGTTCTACTTTTTAAGCTACCAGTAGTAATACATATTGATATTTTATAATGCCTGTCTCGAATTGGCTCTTGGATATCGCATTAGACTCAAATATAGTGCCACCGCTATCACCTATATATTTATTTTGGCGATTTACTGTATCTTATTGTTGACTTTATATTTGTATTTTTGTATTTGTAGATTTATTTTCACTGCTATGACTGTTTGTAGAACTAGTAACATCACGGTGACATTAGAAACTAAGGGGCAGATGTATTAAGCCTGGAGAAGTGATAAAGCAGTGATAAGTAGAAAGTGATAACGCACCAGCCAATCAGCTCCTAACTCAATTTACATATTGGAGCTGATTAGCTGGTGCATTATGACCTTGCTCTTATCACTGCTTTATCACTTCTCCAGGCTTAATACATCTGCCCCTAAGTGATACCTATTACTAATCAATTTATATAGTACCAAAATCGCAACGTCTTCTGCTTCACTTACCTGTTCTTCTCATTTAGGAAAGAGTTACGGGACAGCTGTAGACTGGATGGACTCGAGCCATGAGGAAACCACAATGTGGGACAGGATGATTACCTCTCCCAACACCTGGGTTGAGAGCTTGCTGCCACTGCGGATGTTTAAGATGGCCAAAATAGCCAAATAAATGGGAAATATAGGTTATCCTTACGTCGTAATCCAGCACTGCGATCACTTTTATACTATAAACCTCATTTGCTTTTTGGGAATGTAAACAGATAATGTCTTTACTCAAGAGCCAAAAAGCTGTGTCATGTCCTCTACTGTGTACGTCCTGAGTGGTGGTCCGGCTGGAAGACTGCTACACAGAGAAGCCGCTGAAACTGTGGAACTGCATAATGTTCCATTTACTTTTTTTTCTTGTTTTTTAACTGTGGTACAATGGGAACTTGATTAGAAAGAGATAATGAAGTCTTTACATATAACTCCAAGTGGGAAAAAGTTGTATTTTGTCCCCCGCTGCTATCTTTTAGAAAACTTTTGGAATGGGTGACGTATCCTTTTTCATTTTCATCCTGTTCCGCAGTCCCTGTGTCATTAGGGCTCACACAAAATGGAAGCTGTCTTGCTCCTAGACGGTTTCTCTACCTTATTGGGAACTTCCTATAGAAAATGGGGAGAAAGGTATAAAATATGGTAAATATGGATCGCTATAAATATATTTAATTTTTATTGCATCATGGCTTATATGATTTTCAAGCCTGTGGGTGACATGGTTAAAATTGTCCAATTTTCACTTTGGCATATGTTCATTATTTCTGTACTTTTAAATGTAACACTTAAGTGTCTGCTAAATATGCACTTGTGTAATGGGTTTTGTACAAAATGAAAGTGTCAATATTTGGGGAAAATGAAGTTTGGAATAGAAATGTGTATATATGTAATTATCTCAATAAAATGATTGCCACACAATTGCTTAGTGTTTTTATCTTGTTCGAGTATCTTTCTGTATCTTCAGATATTCAGAAAATGTAATGCTATTGAAATATTTGCATTAATATTGTTACACTGAGCCGTTGTGTGTAGACTCACTCTGTGTGCGGCGAGCCTTAGTATTTTCCAAAAAATTCGACCATTCCCTGGTTTCTGATCAGATCCTAATGTTACCACCTCACCCAGGCAATGCGGTCTAGTGACCAGGTTCAACTTTCCTGCCAACTTTTCACATCTGAAAGAGAGGTGACACCAGACTCCACAGAGCTTATGGCTTTATTCCTTGCAGTGTCACAACTCCCACTGTGCTCTGCCGGCAAAAACATTCCCAGAGTAGCTCCTCCCATCCATTGACCAAGCCTGGACCTGGCTTTAGTGACAGCTGAATCCCCTCAACTTCCTAGTAAAACAGCTAGTTCCCCTCCTGACTTGTGCACCGCATATCAGTCATAGGAGACTGCATCGGTCATCTATAGCGACAGTATAGTGAGTGGACTGCCTTAGCTGTCCCTGTCAGCTGCTGTTCTGCAATGTCCAGCTCCACATCAGGACAGCTCCTCGCTGCCTAGATCAGAGGTTCTCAAATGCGGTCCTCAAGGCACCTCAACGGTCCAGGTTTTAAGTTTATCCATGCTTGGCCACACGTGACTTAATTAGCACCTCAGTCAATTTGATTTAACCAACTTTGCTGGGCCATGGATTTACCTAAAACCTTTACCATTGGGGTGCCTTGAGGATAGTGTTTGAGAACGTCTGGCCTAGGCTCTCTGTCAAACCAATTCTGTCACTCTGCAGCCTACTCAGCTATTACATTGAAAAGAGACATGTTGTCCTAAGGCCCCCCATACATCACCAATCGATTGAGGCAATTTGGAGTTTTGCAGATGATTGTGTAAACAAAATGTATGGGGTTTACAGATCGCAGACTGCAACCAAAAAGGGATTGGAATTGTTAAATCAGGTTGTCCAAATGAAAAGATGGGAATTGCGTCACACTGCGCTTATTCTCTTGCTAAAAATATGAGGTGATAGTGTATGTAATAAAATTGATATCTATCACAATGAAGGTCAAAAAATCATTTATTTATAATATGTATAGGTGAACAGTTTTGTAGAACCAAAGTTTGATAAAGTATATTAAAAACTATATGGCTAAGGGCCTAATACCGGTATACATACAATAACACTAAACATTACGAACATATAACATATATAATGTTTTATGGGGTAGAAACACCTGGAGGGCGGTTTACTCGTCCCCCAGTATGGAAAAGTATCCTCTCTGATTCTTCTTGGTAAAGTTAGGCAAGCACCAGTAGGTTAAATCAAGTGGATGGTGAAGTCCCCAAACTGCTGTAGCCTAGCAGTAGGCGAAACCGGTCAATCCAGCACTTTTGATCCAGCATTTCCAGTCTGCCGGCAGACTTTTGGGACTTTTGGATTTATCTGAGGAAATTTCATAGACAATCTTGTCTGCATAGAAATACTGTGAGTCATTTTGTTCACTACCAGCAGTTTGGGGACTTCACCATCCACTTGATTTAACCTACTGGTGCTTGCCTAACTTTACCAAGAAGAATCAGAGAGGATACTTTTCCATACTGGGGGACGAGTAAACCGCCCTCCAGGTGTTTCTACCCCATAAAACATTATATATGTTATATGTTCGTAATGTTTAGTGTTATTGTATGTATACCGGTATTAGGCCTTTAGCCATATAGTTTAATATATTTTATCCAATTTTGGTTCTACAAAACTGTTCACCTATACATATTATAAATAAATCATTTTTTGACCTTCATTGTGATAGAGATACGTATATATATATAAATTTTATTACATACACTATCACCTCATATTTTTAGCAAGAGAATAAGCGCAGTGTGACGCAATTCCCATCTTTTCATTTGTGCACTAAGAGGGAGTGTGTTCCCCTCCTACTGTCACTAACTGCTGCTAGTTCTCTTTGCTAGTGATTAAGCGCAGCCCTCTGAAGGGTTAACTCTTCTGTGCTTTGTAAATATTACTTTTTATATGATCAATTTCCTTATAATAGTTACAGTGTAAAAGTGAATATTTCTACTTCCCTAATGAAGGGTTAAAACATGCTATATGAACTGTTATGTGCTTGCATAGATGCGTGCTACCCTGTGCTGGATACCTTTATCTCCTCATACAATACCAGGCTTGTATGTGTCTGACTTCTCAAGGTCAGTTCTATACCAGATGAAACCTGTTACAGACTTTGTTAAATGTTTTGAGAAACTTGTAGAAAACCCATATATGAACATCCGCCTTTTTCAATTCTGCCTGGTAACTACCAACAAGCCAATGGGAGTGTAACGACATGTCAGTTACACCCATATACATTGTCTTATATACTTTTGTTAACCTCATAATAAACAGTGTGAATTTTTACTGCTTGTGTTGTGCATGTACCTTGTGGCTAAAAGTTCATACTCCAGACGTCTAAGAGGCCATCACATCGAGGGTTAAAGAATATAAGGGCAAATCCTTTCAGCTGGGGGCTATGTCCGGAATTCAGTGATCGTCCCTGAATGGTAAAGATAGAGAATTTATTGTCTGTCTTTGCTATGCGGGATTGCGGTCATACACTGAAGCTGAATCCGTGTCAGTGTTCCGGGAACACGTGACAAGGTAATATTTAAGTCCGGGACTTAATATTACGAAGTTTTATGTAAAAGCATAAAACAGGTATCAGGGATACCATAGAATCTTTAATGTCTGGGACTTAAAGATACGTCTGAGAAAGGACCCGGGGTCCAAGCGCAATTCTCCAAAGACGTCAGTATCTGGGATACTTAAAAATAGACCTGGGGTCTATACGTAACGTAGAGAATACCTCGATTTGATCGTCTATATTCTTGTATGTTTGTAGTGAGATAAGTTCTTATATTTGGTCCAGACGGCTGGTAAGTTTTCGTCTGCCAGATATCTTTACTCAAACACTTTTCTTGCTTCCTGTCTAAAACGCTGTATTTTTCTGACATCTTGTACGAATGGTAAGTATCGTACCCGTCAAAAGATTTCATGTTCTCACTATACAGATAATATTGTGATATTGTCAATGACTAATTAACTGGTTAGCTGATGCATGTATAGTAGAGTTGTAAATTTTAGATATTTTCCTTTAAAGTTGTACTGTTGATTTATATTACTGTCTGACAATGGGCTCTAGTCAGAGTAAAAAAACCTGCATATTCCCCGCCCCTCCCTGGTGAGACATGCAAGATGTATGTCGCCCGCAACTCTACCTCAGAGTATTACTTAGTTAACCCATGGGTGGATAATTTAGCGGGATGGACAGAGAAAGCAGGACAGGACCCATTCCTACGGGAAGGCAGTAATTACCCTTTCTATATGGAGATTTAAAAAAAAAAAATGTCAGTTCCCAACAGCACAGAAGCGAAGAAGTGAAAAAAACTGTAAATCTTTGAAAACCCTCTGCCTCCCCCCCTTGCATTCCAATGTATCCTGCGCTCAGAGACACAAATCTCTTGGCAGCAGTAACCCTTTCACACTAAATGGGATCGCCTCCAACTCCACTGCTGGAGGGTGCGTCCACTAGCTCTATCCCTAGCACCAATAACCCAGAGTTTAGATAATAGTAAAACACTGTCCCAAGCCCACTATTACCCTCGATGGCTGTATATCTTATTTGCGCAAAGCTTGCAAAGGACGCAGCTATACACATATGAAGGAGGTCTTTAAAACCCGTGCTCCTTTGCCTGTGCTTTTTTGCCTGTCGCTGTAGCTTGTAAACAGAAACCTTCATAGTCTGTTACTGCGTTTTGGAAAAGGTTTAAGGACTGCTGGACAGATGACGCTGGCTTACCTTTGCTTAACTCAGAAAGCTTACTCATTTCCCCACCCACTCATGCCTATCAGAGCTCCGGACGCTTTGACAGACAGAGCCGGCCCCGCAGTCAGGGAAGATTCCAAAGACCCCGCGCACTGACGGGGCCCGGAGGAGGGTATCCCAGCCTTTATTCAACTCTCCCGTCATAGTAAAGATTCACCTCTGCTGCCACTTATTATAAATGGAAGTAAAATTCCCTTTTTAGTGGACAGCGGTGCAACAACCAGTGTTTTGTGTTCTGACCTATGCAGTATCCCCTCTCACCAGAAAAGATAGAAGGTCTCCGCCCCATGATACAGCAATTCTTACAACAGGGTATTCTCAGACATATTGTATCACCATACTGTACTCCTGTGAACCCTGTTGCCAAAGCTGATGGCAGTATAAGATTTGTACAGAATCTCAGAGCGATCAATCAGTTAATTGTCCCAATTGCACCAATTGTTCCAGATGTAAACTCACTCATTTCTGCAATCCCTGCAGATGCTGCGTTCTTCTCTGTAATTGATTTGAAGAATGCCTTTTTTCAGCATACCTGTAGATTCACAGACACAATTACTTTTTGCCTTTTCTTTTGAGGGTAAACAACTTACCTGGTGCAGATTATTGACGCACCTGTTGTCTCCAGGCCACATTGAGGCCCTGGCAACCTCACCATGGTTCAGTCCTGCTACAGTATGCAGATGATCTGCTGCTCTGTAGTAAAACTGAGGAGGCCTGCCGAGAGGATGGTGTTTCATTACTAAACTGGCTTTGTGAATGTGGACACAAGGTGTCCAAAATAAAAATGCAATGGTGTAAAAAAAAAGCATGTTGATTACTTAGGTTTTGTGCTCACTCAGGGAGAGAGGAAAGTCAGTCCACAACGCATACAGTCTGTATTGGGCCTGGTCACCCCAACTACCCAGAGGGAACTACTGTCCTTCCTGGGTATGGTAAATTACTGCAGACAGTGGATTTCTGATTGCTCTTATTATGATAACATTTTGAGACAAGCCACACTGAAGGACAAACCTAAAACTGTACAATGGTCACAAGAAATGTTAACTGCATATGAAAGTTTAAAATGTATGTTGATAAAAAGTCCGGCACTTGGCCTCCCCAATTATGTACTACCTTTCCATCTATATGCAAGGGACAATTGTAAAACCATGGCGGGGGTGCTCACACAGTTTCATGGAGGGAAGTTGCGCCCCGTGGCATTTTTTTTCCAAAGTCATGCCAGTGTCTGTGCAAGGTATGCCTGCCTGCCTCAGGGCTTTGGCAGCCTGTGCAATGGTTGCAGAAATGGCCACTACCCTCACTTTAGGCCACATCACAGTACTCCACACCACACATGATGTCCTGGCAATACTTAAAGGCTTGCACACACAGCACATGTCAGCACAACGCCTTAGTGGATATGAAGTACTCCTTTTGAGTAACCCTACCCTTACCATTAAGTACACTGCTAGTTCTTCTGGCCCTGCACCCATTCTCAATGCCCTTTTAGGCTTGAAAGGTCC
Organism: Pseudophryne corroboree; assembly: GCF_028390025.1. NCBI lineage: Eukaryota > Metazoa > Chordata > Amphibia > Anura > Myobatrachidae > Pseudophryne > Pseudophryne corroboree. The sequence continues at coordinate 60,792,656 of NC_086445.1, read as the reverse complement.
TGAGGATGAACCACCCGACCTACATGACTGTGCTGCTTCCATTGAAGCTGAAACTTCTCCCAGACTTGACATGTCTCCCGTTCCCATACCAGGCGCAGACATAGTTTTTGTTGACGGCTCCTGTAGTAGGCCCAATGACAATACATACCAGGCTGGCTATGCCATTGTCACCCTCCCTGATACTGTGTTGGAAACCCTACCAATACCTTATCAGTCCGCGCAAGCTGCAGAACTCATTGCACTCACTAGAGCATGTCCCTCCCTTGACAGCGTCCATCTGCTCACTCAACTTCAAGCTGCTGCGACTAATGCTGATCTCTCCGACTGAACTTACCCAATTCTGCAGAAAAAATCCTAAATCAGGATTAATCTGCAAAGAGGGGAAACCCTGTATACCCCAGTCCAGTGCCCCTTTGCTCGTTGCCCAGTGCCGTGGTGTTGGTCACCGTGGTGAAGCCACAACACTCCTCCTACTAACCAATGATTTTTATGTTACTAATGCCAAATCACTTGTGGACCAGTATGTTAGCAGATGCATCACTTGCCTCAGGAACAACCCTAATAAAGCTAAACACCAGCATCTTGAATACCCCACAGAAAACTCTAGGATACTCACCCTTTGAAATACTAATGGGTAGACCCTTTTCCTACACCCTGGGCTAAGAAACCACTAGTAATACAGGAAGGAGATCTAGAACTCATCAGAGAAGAGTATGTCAGGTCCCTGATAACAAAACTGAATGAAATTGAACATGAGGTTGTTTGTAAAAACCCTTTTGAATCCACAGGAACCTACACACCCCTTTAAAGTCAGAGACAGAGTCGTGGTGAAGGTGCTCCCCAGGAACAAGAGCCCAGGAGACTTCACCTATGGTCCAGAGACAGAGGTCGTAGCAGTTACCCGAACAGCAGTCCTGACAGAGGAAAGTCCTACCTGGATCCATGCATCCCGAGTAAAAAAGGTTCCTAGACCAGACCTAGAGAGGGAAGCAAGTGATTCCAGTGAGGTACGAACCGGGGCAGACAGCCCTGACCTCCCACCTAGCGAAGAAAGAAGAACAGAAGAAGATGAGGAACCTGTCCCCTATCTCTATCCTGGGGACTATCTCGATAGCCCTACTGGCCCTCATTCACCTCACAATATGTGAAGTCGACATCACACAAACAGATGGGGTCCCCACCTTGTGGTACAATTCCTCCAATACACACGTAGCCACATACATCCTTGATTATTTTATGTTCCCCAAAATTGCTGATGACAAATATTATATACAACAAAGGAGGAAATCAGGAATGTCTGAGACAGTATATATTTGTGTTACTGACGAATGGTACTATAGTGCAAGACAAATGTTTTATTTGTGGGACATGTATAAAAACCCAAAATACCAGCCTAAAATTGCTCCCCAAAACAAACCTTTAAAGCCCCATATTGCCACTTCTAAAGATATGGTGGCTATTACTAACCCTACCTTTGAAGACACCCTAGCTATTGAAACTGGTTTCTCTGACATTAATTTTTGGTTGGAATGGATGAAGTATAGTGCTAACAAACACAATAAAAGCAACTGTTATGTCTGTGGCAAATCTAGGCCCCACCTAGGTACAGTGCCCCTTAATATACCCCTAGAACAGGAAAATTGTTTTTTCAGCCTTTCCAATGACACCAAAACAAATGACAGTCAGTGCGAAATGTGGAAAAGGGAATATCCCATATTGTCAAAAAATCCCAACCCAGGAAGCACCATAACCATATATCCTGGAAACTATACCTGTTATACATCTAACACCACCACAGGGAGAAATTTAAAAGGAGCCTCACTCAAGAATCATGTCATATAATAATCATGATTCTAAGAGGGGATTGAAGGGTTAACTCTTCTGTGCTTTGTAAATATTACTTTTTATATGATCAATTTCCTTATAATAGTTACAGTGTAAAAGTGAATATTTCTACTTCCCTAATGAAGGGTTAAAACATGCTATATGAACTGTTATGTGCTTGCATAGATGCGTGCTACCCTGTGCTGGATACCTTTATCTCCTCATACAATACCAGGCTTGTATGTGTCTGACTTCTCAAGGTCAGTTCTATACCAGATGAAACCTGTTACAGACTTTGTTAAATGTTTTGAGAAACTTGTAGAAAACCCATATATGAACATCCGCCTTTTTCAATTCTGCCTGGTAACTACCAACAAGCCAATGGGAGTGTAACGACATGTCAGTTACACCCATATACATTGTCTTATATACTTTTGTTAACCTCATAATAAACAGTGTGAATTTTTACTGCTTGTGTTGTGCATGTACCTTGTGGCTAAAAGTTCATACTCCAGACGTCTAAGAGGCCATCACATCGAGGGTTAAAGAATATAAGGGCAAATCCTTTCACCCTCAAACTACCCCCTTTCCAAATCAGGTTGTCCAACATGTTTGCTTTCACAGTTCAATTGGGGCTGTGGATTGCTAGTGTATGGTAACAGTCAGCAGATTTGCAGACTGCTTCTACTAAACGGATGAGCCTTTCAAGATTGGCTGATCTGTATTTGCCGAAAATGATCTGCAAATCACTGAAAAATTTCTAATGTATGGGCTATGGGCACAGGTTGGTGGATTGAGGAATCTTTAAATCTGGGGAAAAAAATCTTAGAATCTGCAAATATTTTTTTGTGATTGCTGATGTATGGGGGCCCTACACTATAGTCAGCAAGAATTCTCCTCAGCTGTTACTACCTTTTACTTATAAATCGGGCCCCGAGCTGCATTAAGCAGGGCTGTAACTAGGGGTGTGCAATCAGTGCCATCACTCAGAGGCCTTGGCGGTGGCACTGTTGCTGCCCCACAGCACCCGGCAGCCAGTAGTGCTCCTGCAGAGCTGCCTGGTGTTTCCTTAGAATGCTCCGGGCAGGGCTGTATTTACTAGGGTGGCATAGAGATCTGTTCCTGCTCTGGCATTAAGAATATGGCCAGTTAGATGGGCATAGTGGGCAAGACCAATAATAGGCGTACAGGGAAACATGGAGGAAAAGGCAAGTACGGTCGGTATGCTGACACCCATTATCAGAGAGATGAGGTTTTGAACCTCATGCCAAAGACCCTCAATAATGGGACCATTCCTCCACAAATGGGGGACATCGTGCCCACCTAGAACCCCTCCAATATCAGTCAATAACGCTTAGGAAAATCACGTGGCATAATGATGGCACAATAATACCACAGAGAGAGCCCCTAGCACAGTGGTTCCCAACCGTGGTGTTCAAGGCACACTGATAGTCCAGGTTTTAAGGCTAGACATACTTGAGCACAGGTGCCTTAATTAGTACCTCAGTCAGTTTGATTATACCACCTGTGCTCAAGCATAGATAATAAGATTTTACTCACCGGTAAATCTATTTCGTGTAGTCCGTAGTGGATGCTGGGGACTCCGTAAGGACCATGGGGATTAGCGGCTCCGCAGGAGACTGGGCACATCTAAAGAAAGCTTTAGGACTACCTGGTGTGCACTGGCTCCTCCCACTAAGACCCTCCTTCAGACCTCAGTTAGGACACTGTGCCCGGAAGAGCTGACACAATAAGGAAGGATTTTGAATCCCGGGTAAGACTCATACCAGCCACACCAATCACACCGTATAACTCGTGATACAATACCCAGTTAACAGTATGATAACAACTGAGCCTCTCAACAGATGGCTCAACAATAACCCTTTAGTTAAACAATAACTATATACAAGTATTGCAGACAATCCGCACTTTGGATGGGCGCCCAGCATCCACTACGGACTACGAGAAATAGATTTACCGGTGAGTAAAATCTTATTTTCTCTAACGTCCTAAGTGGATGCTGGGAACTCCGTAAGGACCATGGGGATTATACCAAAGCTCCCAAACGGGCGAGAGAGTGCGGATGACTCTGCAGCACCGAATGGGCAACTCTAGGTCCTCCTCAGCCAGGGTGTCAAACTTGTAGAATTTAGCAAATGTGTTTGACCCCGACCAAGTAGCTGCTCGGCAAAGTTGTAGAGCCGAGACCCCTCGGGCAGCCGCCCAAGAAGAGCCCACCTTCCTCGTGGAATGGGCTTTCACTGATTTAGGATGCGGCAGTCCAGTCGCAGAATGTGCAAGCTGAATCGTACTACAGATCCAGCGAGCAATAGTCTGCTTTGAAGCAGGAGCACCCAGCTTGTTGGGTGCATACAGGATAAACGAGTCAGTTTTCCTGACACTAGCTGTCCTGGAAACATAAATTCTCAGGGCCCTGACTACGTCCAACAACTTGGACGCCTCCAAGTCTTCAGTAGCCGCAGGCACCACGATAGGTTGGTTCAAATGAAAAGCTGATACCACCTTAGGGAGAAACTGGGGACGAGTCCTCAATTCTGCCCTATCCATATGGAAAATCAGATAAGGGCTTTTACATGACAAAGCTGCCAATTCTGACACACGCCTGGCCGAAGCCAAGGCCAACAGCATGACCACTTTCCACGTGAGATATTTTAGTTCCACGGTTTTAAGTGGCTCAAACCAATGTGACTTTAGGAAATCCAACACCACGTTGAGATCCCAAGGTGCCACTGGAGGCACAAAAGGGGGCTGAATATGCAGCACTCCCTTAACAAAAGTCTGAACTTCAGGTAGTGAAGCCAGTTCTCTCTGGAAGAAAATCGATAGAGCCGAAATCTGGACCTTAATGGAACCCAATTTTAGGCCCATAGTCACCCCTGACTGTAGGAAGTGCAGAAAACGGCCCAGCTGAAATTCCTCCGTTGGGGCCTTCCTGGCCTCACACCACGCAACATATTTTCGCCAAATGCGGTGATAATGGTTTGCGGTCACTTCTTTCCTAGCTTTAATCAGCGTAGGAATGACTTCCTCCGGAATGCCCTTTTCCTTCAGGATCCGGTGTTCAACCGCCATGCCGTCAAACGCAGCCGCGGTAAGTCTTGGAACAGACAGGGCCCCTGCTGCAGCAGGTCCTGTCTGAGCGGCAGAGGCCATGGGTCCTCTGAGATCATTTCTTGAAGTTCCGGGTACCAAGCTCTTCTTGGCCAATCCGGAACAATGAGTATAGTTCTTACTCCTCTTCTCCTTATTATCCTCAGTACCTTGGGTATGAGAGGAAGAGGAGTTAACACATAAACCGACCGGTACACCCACGGTGTCACTAGAGCGTCCACAGCTATCGCCTGAGGGTCTCTTGACCTGGCGCAATATCTTTCTAGCTTTTTGTTTAGGCGGGACGCCATCATGTCCACCTTTGGCCTTTCCCAACGGTTTACAATCAGTTGGAAGACTTCTGGATGAAGTCCCCACTCTCCCGGGTGGAGGTCGTGCCTGCTGAGGAAGTCTGCTTCCCAGTTGTCCACTCCCGGAATGAACACTGCTGACAGTGCTAACACGTGATTTTCCGCCCATCGGAGAATCCTTGTGGCTTCTGCCATCGCCGTCCTGCTTCTTGTGCCGCCCTGTCGGTTTACATGGGCGACTGCCGTGATGTTGTCTGACTGGATCAGTACCGGCTGGTTTTGAAGCAGGGGTTTTGCCTGACTTAGGGCATTGTAAATGGCCCTCAGTTCCAGAATATTTATGTGTAGGGAAGTCTCCTGACTTGACCATAGTCCTTGGAAGTTTCTTCCCTGTGTGACTGCCCCCCAGCCTCGAAGGCTGGCATCCGTGGTCACCAGGACCCAGTCCTGTATGCCGAATCTGCGGCCCTCTTGAAGATGAGCACTTTGCAGCCACCACAGCAGAGACACCCTGGTCCTTGGAGACAGGGTTATCAGCCGATGCATCTGAAGATGCGATCCGGACCACTTGTCCAACAGATCCCACTGAAAGATCCTTGCATGGAACCTGCCGAATGGAATTGCTTCGTAGGAAGCTACCATTTTTCCCAGGACTCGCGTGCAGTGATGCACCGACACCTGTTTTGGTTTCAGGAGGCCCCTGACTAGAGATGACGGCTCCTTGGCTTTCTCCTCTGGGAGAAACACTTTTTTCTGTTCTGTGTCCAGAACCATCCCCAGGAACAGTAGACGTGTCGTAGGGACCAGCTGTGACTTTGGAATATTTAGAATCCAACCGTGCTGTTGTAGCACCTCCCGAGATAGTGCTACCCCGACCAACAACTGCTCCCTGGACCTCGCCTTTATCAGGAGATCGTCCAAGTACGGGATAATTAAAACTCCCTTTTTTCAAAGGAGTATCATCATTTCGGCCATTACCTTGGTAAATACCCTCGGTGCCGTGGACAGACCAAACGGCAACGTCTGGAATTGGTAATGACAATCCTGTACCACAAATCTGAGGTACTCCTGGTGATGATGGTAAATGGGGACATGCAGGTAAGCATCCTTGATGTCCAGTGATACCATGTAATCCCCCTCGTCCAGGCTTGAAATAACCGCCCTGAGCGATTCCATCTTGAACTTGAATCTTTTTATATATGTGTTCAAGGATTTCAAATTTAAAATGGGTCTCACCGAACCGTCCGGTTTCGGTACCACAAACATTGTGGAATAGTAACCCCGTCCTTGTTGAAGGAGGGGCACCTTGACTATCACCTGCTGGGAATACAGCTTGTGAATTGCCTCTAGCACTGCCTCCCTGCCTGAGGGAGTTGTTGGCAAGACATATTTGAGGAAACGGCGGGGGGGGGAGACGTCTCGAATTCCAGCTTGTACTCCTGAGATACTACTTGAAGGATCCAGGGATCCACCCGTGAGCGAGCCCACTGATTGCTGAAGTTTTTGAGACGGGCCCCCACCGTACCTGGCTCCGCCTGTGGAGCCCCAGCGTCATGCGGTGGACTTGGAGGAAGCGGGGGAGGACTTTTGCTCCTGGGAACTGGATGTATGCTGCAGCTTTTTCCCTCTACCTCTGCCTCTGGGCAGAAAGGACGCGCCTTTAACCCGCTTGCCTTTCTGGGGCCGAAAGGACTGTACCTGATAATACGGTGCTTTCTTTGGCTGTGAGGGAACATGGGGTAAAAATGCTGACTTCCCAGCTGTTGCTGTGGAAACGAGGTCCGAGAGACCATCCCCGAACAACTCCTCACCCTTATAAGGCAAAACTTCCATGTGCCTTTTAGAATCTGCATCACCCGTCCACTGCCGAGTCCATAATCCTCTCCTGGCAGAAATGGACATTGCACTTATTTTAGATGCCAGCCGGCAAATATCCCTCTGTGCATCTCTCATGTATAAGACTGCGTCTTTAATATGCTCTATGGTTAGCAATATAGTGTCCCTGTCTAGGGTATCAATATTTTCTTTTCCGACAGGGAATCTGACCACGCAGCTGCAGCACTGCACATCCATGCTGAAGCAATAGCTGGTCTCAGTATAATACCTGTGTGAGTATATACAGACTTCAGGATAGCCTCCTGCTTTCTATCAGCAGGCTCCTTTAGGGCGGCCGTATCCGGAGACGGTAGTGCCACCTTCTTTGACAGGCGTGTGAGCGCTTTATCCACCCTAGGGGATGTTTCCCAACGTGACCTATCCTCTGGCGGGAAAGGGTACGTCATTAGTAACCTTTTAGAAATTACCAGTTTCTTATCGGGGGAAGCCCACGCTTCTTCACACACTTCATTTAATTCCTCAGATGGGGGAAAAACCACTGGTAGTTTTTTCTCCCCAAACATAATACCCTTTTTTGTGGTACCTGGGGTAACATCAGAAATGTGCAACACATTTTTCATTGCCTCAATCATGTAACGTGTGGCCCTATTGGAAGTTACATTAGTCTCATCGTCGTCGACACTGGATTCAGTATCCGTGTCGACATCTGTGTCTGCCATCTGAGGTAGCGGGCGTTTTAGAGCCCCTGATGGCTTCTGAGACAGCTGGGCAGGCACGAGCTGAGAAGCCGGCTGTCCCACATCTGCTATGTCGTCAAACCTTTTATGTAAGGAGTTGACACTTTCACGTAATTCCTTCCACAAGTCCATCCACTCAGGTGTCGGCCCCGCAGGGGGTGACATCACATTTATCGGCATCTGCTCCGCCTCCACATAAGCCTCCTCATCAAACATGTCGACACAGCCGTACCGACACACCGCACACACACAGGGAATGCTCTGACTGAGGACAGGACCCCACAAAGTCCTTTGGGGAGACAGAGAGAGAGTATGCCAGCACACACCAGAGCGCTATATATACACAGGGATTAACACTATAACTGAGTGATTTTCCCTTATAGCTGCTTATATGTATACTACTGCGCCTAAATTTAGTGCCCCCCCCCTCTCTTTTTTACCCTTTGTAGTCTTGAAACTGCAGGGGAGAGCCTGGAAGCGATCCTTCCAGCAGAGCTGTGAGGGAAAAATGGCGCCAGTGTGCTGAGGGAGATATCTCCGCCCCTTTTCCGGCGGACTTCTCCCGCTTTTTTATAGATATCTGGCAGGGGTATTTTTCACATATATAGCCTCTAGGACTACATTATGTGATTTTTATGCCAGCAAGGTGTTTAATATTGCTGCTCAGGGCGCCCCCCCCCCCCCCCAGCGCCCTGCACCCATCAGTGACCGGAGTGTGAGGTGTGCATGAGGAGCAATGGCGCACAGCTGCAGTGCTGTGCGCTACCTTGTTGAAGACCGAAGTCTTCTGCCGCCGATTTCCAGGACCATCTTCTTGTTTCTGGCTCTGTAAGGGGGACGGCGGCGCGGCTCCGGGACCGGACGATCGAGGTCGGGCCCTGTGTTCGATCCCTCTGGAGCTAATGGTGTCCAGTAGCCTAAGAAGCCCAAGCTAGCTGCAAGCAGGTAGGTTCGCTTCTTCTCCCCTTAGTCCCTCGTAGCAGTGAGTCTGTTGCCAGCAGATCTCACTGAAAATAAAAAAACCTAAAATTATACTTTCTTTTCTAGGAGCTCAGGAGAGCCCCTAGTGTGCATCCAGCTCAGCCGGGCACAAGATTCTAACTGAGGTCTGGAGGAGGGTCATAGAGGGAGGAGCCAGTGCACACCAGGTAGTCCTAAAGCTTTCTTTAGTTGTGCCCAGTCTCCTGCGGAGCCGCTATTCCCCATGGTCCTTACGGAGTCCCAGCATCCACTTAGGACGTCAGAGAAATCACTAAAACCTGGACTGTTAGTGTGCCTTGAGAACTAAGGTTGGGAAACACTGCCCTAGCACAAACCTGTGATCATTTGCAAATATTTTTCCATACTCTGGGGCAAGATACTCCCCGATGTCACCCCCCCTTGAGTTCATGTTGGTCCTTGAGCGGTTATACATTTCTAGGGTGTGCTACAAAGTTTAGGTGAGGCCTTTGGAGTCCTTCTCACAAAGACAAAGTGTGGTGGGACTTGACACAGAACAGTAAGAGTCAATGGTAAGAAAGAAATGCCTCATTTGTATATAATTGTACAAGCAAGAAGGGGTGTGGGTTGATAGATAGTGTCTTGTTAGACAGTCAATAGATAGACACCTATCTATCAACCGGATACCAGAAGAAGGAATTCTGAAACGTTGTTCAAGTCCATTAAAATCGGGGAAACTGTGAAGCGCAGCAAAATTAGGTTGGAATTTGATGTTGTGTGAGGTCCAGAGTTTAAATGTTTCTTATGCGAGAGACGGAGAATCGGATGAATTATTTCAAAGTGGACCCATTCAGGTGGGGTTGAGTTTGAGGGCTCCACTATCACTTGAGTATATTCTGTATCACTCTATACCCTGCAAGATAGTTTACTGGACAGTCTGATTTGCAGTATAGTTCTTGACATGTACTGTGATAGACCTTTAGTTGTTGGTGAGACTGCACCACTTTGTGCTGAGTCCTGGTAAATTCTCTGCTTCCTTCCTTTATACTCCGTTCATGTCTCTCCTCGTAGACTTGGTCCTCTTCACAAAATTCCCATTTAAGGAGTTGACTGCTATGTTCTAAGGGAAAAGCTGTCACAGAGTTCCCTACTTTGTCCCATATGCTGGGCCTCTGATTTGGTCATCCCTAAATGAATTGCCAGTAGGGAAAGCTATAAAAATGGACCTTATTAAAAGTTGGCATGTCTCACACGGCCTCTGTCCAGAATGTTTTCTTGGATAGACTCCCACAACCACCCAATATCTGTGATCTTCAACTATCGGGCTCACTTCCATGTCCTCCTGGAGAGGACTTGGGGGACATCACACTCCATCTCCAATCACTCCAACAAAACACTGGAATGGAGGATCCCAGAGACCGTCAACAATCACATATATGGGTGGCCTGAGGGTTGCATTATGGCTAATCAAGTCTGTAACTAGGATTCTTGCCACCCGGGCCAAGACAGTAATTTGGCGCCCTTCTCCATGTCTCTGCAGCAGTCTGTGGCCCACCTTCCTTGTGCCTCTATGTGATGCCCCACTCCTGTCAAGATCCCTGTGCTGCGTTTGGAGGGGCAGGTGCAGGAGTTACAAGTGGGAGCATTTACTGAATTTATTGTAAATACTTTATATATCTATCTAGTATATGTAGGACCCGGTACTCAGAGCACAAACATGCCTCGGTGCCCTCCATAGTAGATAAGTAACTTTCAAGCAGAGGCGGCACTTAGCGGACTTCCAAACAGCAATAAAGGACACTGCACCCACCGATATGCAGTACTAACGTCTCAGAACTATTAATTCCTTCATCAGAGTACAAAGAGATAACAGAAATGACTTGCCTAAATAGATGCCTTCACCAGTGAGAGCACACCACACAGTGTGTCATACCCCGGCGATGATTTGGCACTCTGACGTCATCAGATGCAGCACAGATGCTAACCCAATCATCCCGCGTGGTTACCATAGAAACAGTGGGGGTAATTCAGACCTGATCGCTCGCTAGCGTTTTCTGCAGCGCTGTGATCAGGTCAGAACTGCGCATGCGTATGCACCGCAATGCACAGGCGCATTGCATGGGTACAAAGCGGATCGTTGCTGTGCAATGGGTTTTACGAAGAATCCATTTGCACAGCCGATCGCAAGGAGATTGACAGGAAGAAGGCGTTTGTGGGTGGCAACTGACCGTTTTCAGGGCGTGGTTGGAAAAACGCAGGCGTGTCCAAGCGTTTGCAGGGCGGGTGTCTCACGTCAATTCCGGCCCCGGACAGGCTGATGTGATCGCAGCGGCTGAGTAAGTTCTGGGCAACTCAGAAACTGCACAAAGCTTTTTTTGTACCGGCCTAGTGACGTGCGGTGGGGTGAGGCAGAGCCTTTCCTGTCATACTTACATTTAAACCAGAGTTTTGACTGAATAAAATATATGAAAAATACTGATAATTTGTTTGAAATATCTTCCTTGCATTATTCTAATAATTTTTATAGCCCAAACTCTGGAGTAAAAAGTCTATGGCAGGTGAGGCAGTGCCTCACCTGTGTATCCTTTCCACACATCTCTAATCAGAACTCACCAGATTTCCAGGAGTTTATAATGCTGCACCTGTGTATAATGCCCAGATGTACACTTTGGCTCATATATTTCATGTAAATCTGGCTCTGGGGTTAGCCAGTGCCTCCTGAGCCATTTAGCTCACCACACGTCCGGGCTCGTCTGCACATGCGATCGCACACTTGCACAGCTAAAATACACTCCCCACTGGGTGGTGACTATGCGAACGCAGGACTGCAAAAAAAAAAAACCTAGCGAGTATTCAGGTCTGAATGACCCCCCGTGTACACAAGGAAGAGCAGAGTGGGGAATAATGCTAGAAGAGAGACGGGCCAAAACAAATCACACAGCTACAACCTTTTACTCTGACATTCGGGGAGGCATCCAGCACGGGGTCTTATCACCCCCAACCCCCCCCCCCCCCCCTGGCTAACATGCGAGCTCATCGCACGACAAGTTCTCAGCCTAGCTGCGAAGGCAGGCGGCTATACGCCATGTTTTGACTCTCGGCGGCTGCGTGTGATGTCACGCAGCCGTATAGGCCCGCCCCGCAAACGGTCCGGGCAACCCAGGCACCCCCAACGCCACCGTGACACCCCCTCCCACCCTGCGAACGTCTCTGCCTTTCAGTCAGTCACTCTGTGCGCCCACGCAGTGCAGCTTCTGTGCGTGCGCACACTGCAGAGGGCTTCAGCATGCGATCGCTGTCGGAACAGCGTTCCATGCTGAATTAGGCCCCGAGCTGGAAACGTGATCAATCATCTTGTGCCGCATAGGGGCCAGCAGGTGCCTCAGATCCCTAAAGTGACATGCCAAAGGCACGGACAATATATCACCTAATGTGTACTCGGGGTAAGGCTGATCATAGAAAGGGTATTTATTGATATCAATATATACAGGCCAGTGACGTATCTATAATGGGTGCAGTGTGTGCGGATCAGACGGCCCCCCGGAGGGAAGCATTCTTCAAAGGAAGAGAAGTATTAGAACTCGAGGACATACACTGAGACTGGAGGGGGGGAGGTTCAGGGGAAATTTAAGAAAACATTACTTCACAGAAAGGGTATTGGATAAGTGGAATAGCCTCCCATCAGAGGTGGTAGAGGCTAAGACTGTAGAGCAATTTAAACATGCTTGGGATAGGCATATGAATATCCTTACAAAGAATTAAGGTTCAAAAAGGGTTGAGATTGCCTAAAGGATAAAAAAAAAAAGGGGCAGACTAGTGATAATGCTGATTTTGATTACCTTATAACCTTCACTATATGGGTAAGAGACTCAGTACGCAATTGGCGTATGGGGTACCGTAAGGGTACGCGCTTAGCGTAGCATACGCTCGGCCGTGATCGAGACGCACATGCGGCACACTCGCTCACAGTTTAATGCGTGGTGTCGAGCACGCTATAGGCGGGCGACTACCGTAATGCTACGCTACCAGCGTAGCGGACGCTCGAGACCACGAGGAGATCACGAACGGCGCAGACGCTCACAGGATGACAATCAGTAAACCTTGAATGTAACACACAGAAAGGATACTCTTATGCTGTAAACCTTGTACTGAAATACTGCAGCGATATAACGCTGCTTAACCTTGTTAATCCTAAAGCTGTTTGAGCGATCGAGACGCTCCTATTACCCTCTGCAATGTAATGAACACACGATACCGTGCTAAGGTTCCAACACCTTTACTAACAAGCTTTTAGTTATATCGAAAAGGGGTAAACAGTTTACAAGTCATACACTACAAGCTAACATATAATTCTAACAGAATATCTAGACAGGAATATACAATAGCGTCACAATCTTATACTATAACAGAGAGAGAGAGAATGGCCAATACAAACAGAGAACAAGTTGATTTACAGAGAATTACTTACACACACACTGGGAACGATCGCTGCGCTATTCCTGGTACCAGCTCCAAGTTAGTCAATATGAAAACCGTTTGTGGAGTGAGAGAGTGAGCTGTCCAGGCTGGCTGATCTTATATACACTGCATACAGTATACTACAAAGGGACCTATAATCTCATTGTTCATTGGACACAGGAATGTCTCCTCGCATCATAACAAAAGGTCATAGGTTAGTTTGAACAGGTGGGCTGTGACTATTACAAACAGCTCAGGTGGGAGGGAATCGCCGGATTCCCGCCGCATGGATAATGAACTGCAATATAAGAAATGTCCAGAAACTACTAATGGCCATAACTATATGCAGGAGCGATTAATCTTTACCTAACCAACACCGAATTGTTGCTATTAAAATACTCTTCAAACACATCTGCTCAAACCCTGTCTGGCCCTTCGTACAACAAAAAGAGGAATTCCTTTGTCCAGGGACCAACTACACTAACCAAACTTACTGTTACTATTAAGGGGAACATTATCTATTAAACCTGCTATATGGATTTATTAAGTAGCGATTGTGTCGCTCGCTAGACGCACACAAACTCTACCGTAAATGCACATACCATGCGTTCAAGCACACGCCCGTAGGGGCGCCGTCACGCAACTGCGAATATGTGCACGCACGCCAGAGAAAGTGCATGTGCAGCGGGCGAGCGCATGAGGTGAATATATGGCAACGTGCAGCATGATATTTTTCTGACTTTGACAGTCCACCCTTTGGCAGTCATCAATAACTGCCACTTCCTAAAACAGTTCAAAAAGAGAAAAATATATGTCATATGTAATACATTTCTATGATTGGGTAAGGGTGAAGAGAAGAAGGTGGGAAAAAAGTATGACCTAGTGAAACAGTAGAAGCATGTGTGTATGAGTCCATGTTTGAGGGGTCATGTATCATCGTGCCGTACGTGTTTTAAATCAAGCTTCGAGGTATTGCGAAGTATACATTTGAATTCCTTCTTATCCCGTATCAAGGGTCTGTGGATGGGCTGTCAAACTTTACCGAGCTCTTTTCGGCTTTTGGTTGTAACAAAATGGGGGAGCACATTTTAGTTGATGATACATGAATGGGGGGGTATGTGAGTGCTGATATCTGTGCCTATATTCCCTATTGACTATGTGTGTGTTATTACCTGAAGGTTGTAGAAATGAAGATAAGAAGCAATTATGGTAAATGCAGTCATAAACTATGTGAGTTTAATATACATTTGCCGATTGAGGTCTTGTCTTGTGTCTTGTCTCGATGTACATGTTGACTGTAGTCTCCCGATGCTTTTGCTATAAATGGTGTGCAAAAAGCTTTCTCAATGTCCATAGACTTACAATCTTTAAAGTATTGGGCTATCGTAAAAGTTAGTCACTAGGGATATTGGGGGTCTATGGCATTGTCCATCAGTGGTCTGTGTAAAAGGTTGTCAAATTCTTCTTCCAAGCGGATGTCTTCGTACCTTGGAGGAAAACAAAGGAGAAACGGGTGAAAGAAACGGACCGTGGAATCACATTTTCATCACAACATTGTCTCTATCGTTGGGTCATAAATCAAATTAGTCGTTGTAATTACAGTGTCTTCACTCCTTAGACTCATCACTCGGGTACTACGTTTACACTTCGTTAAAATCCGAACGCATCTAAATATCAGGCCAACAAATATGACGACTCCCAATATACACAAGAGAAACTTCCCTACATCCATGATAATACCTTGGGCCCATTCTCCTAAGCCCGAAAACCAATTTCGTGGGTTCAACCATGACACCCAACCGGTCAGCTCATTGCCCACAGCGGCGAGAGTGAGATTATGTCTCCTTCGGAACTCCCACTTTAATTGCAAAATGTCATCCATCTTTTGGTCTATGACCTCGACCGGGTCCTCAGTGCTGTTTGTAATGTACGTGCAGCACTTTATTCCATACTGAGTCGCTAGGGTAACACAATACCCGCCTGTTACTGCCGTGAGGTAATTGAGAACCATCCTATGCTGAACCAGTTCTGTTTTGTAGGCTTGTAACTCTCTTCCAGTATACCTGAATGTGTCGTCATACATTTCGGTGATATTGTCTAATAAATTTGCAAGCGCAGATATATATCTATAGTTTAACACTCCTCTGGCGGTACGAGTGATATCTAACGCGATCAGGAATTGAATCCCGGTGGATTCATGGATCAGGTCAGAGGCCGGATGCTCTGTTCTCTCTATCAGGTGCCGTTTAACGATGTGCTCGTAATGGGTGTGAGTATAAGGAGCTTGTGCACTGCGGTGAATATCTTTCATTTTGTTATGGGATACAGTCATTACTTCAGGCAGTACTTTTCCAATATAACATAACCCTTCTGAGTTTGGGGCAAGCCACTTATACGCCTTCCTCCCGCATATGAAATATGCATCATCGGGGAGAACATATGGGACGGAGTATGACATTATCATGTTACAAATTTTCCATGTGAAATCTCCTAACCCTAATTCTCCCATCTGTTTAGTACACGTATCAGTTTGTACGATCTGTGCACAGTATCCTGGTGATACTTCTCCAACTCACATGGTCCTACTTCCTAAGGTGTACCTATACCGAAAGAATTTCCTATGGTCGGCTATCTGGCGTATAAGTTGTGTGTCTATGGGCATTCTGTCGGCTCTATGTGAAAATGTCATGGTTTGATTACTCCATGACACTTCCCAATTTCCCGGCTTTTGGGGATTGGAAATGTTAAAGCACACTAAGGACCTATCCACATGATATTGGTGGAGCTTCAAACTAGAAGGACTAGAGATATTAAACCTCCTGTCCACCGGCCTCCCACCACTTAGCTCAAGTACCTCTCCTACCGTTAAAGGGAATGGTACTAGTCCTGATTTGCTATGGCCTTGAGGTACTTGAGAGCATACCCAACAATCTGTCTGGTTTAACACTTTACCCACTAGGGAGTGATAGTCACTCAATGGGTGCCGGTCCATATGGATATTAAAACTGGACTGACATTTCTTGATGCACCCACCCTCAACTATATTATCGCAATGCCTACAAATGCAGTTCTCTTTAGCTAACAATCCTTCACAATGTCTATAAATAACATGGCTGCTAGATCGTTTTCTGGTACTCGCCTTTGCTTGGTGATTGTGTTGCTATTGGAAATTTACACCTCTGTCTCAGTCATCAGAAACCCATTCTGGATCTTTTCTCGACCTCACTGGTACTCTCACCGAAACGGACTGCTCTGGTCAACATCATGGTCAACAGGAAAACACGGACTGCAGTCTCTTGGGGCGAGTCCATCTTACAGGAGGAGAAAGAGAAATTTGTAATGGGGGTACAAAAAAATACTTTGAGGGGAAAGAAAAATGTTATGATGTCTTATGTCCTCTAGTCTTGTTGTTCTTCTTGCTCTGCTGTCATCTCAAAGGTGCTGTCTCTCAGTCTTCCAAACGGACACTCCGGTGATACAATATTCCTTCCAAATCAGCGATCTCCCTGTAAGGAGCAAAAATCTTGCATTACCATTTGTCTAACTGATGTGTGACATACCATCTTTAAAACATGAGAAAGAAGAGAAGAGAGAAAAGGGAAAAAAACAAATGAGAGAGAGAACAATTCATCACATTTTACATTAAACAACAAAAAAAAAAAACATTGTCAGATCTTCCGTTCACCATCAGGCTGTCACACCAACACATCCATTGGTATCTTTGCGCAGTCCCTTCCCACCAGTATTTCCACACTCCACCCTTTTTGTGCCTGGCCAGGACACACCGATGTCGGTAGGTCACGCTGGGGTTAGGTAGACTTCTGCAAAGACCAAGTAGCTATGTGATGTTTGAGTTCTGCCGATGAACATCAGAGATGGGGAGAAAGAAACATTTACAGATAAATTTACAACGTTTACCCGGCCGTTTCTGTGTCTACAAGGAACTGACCTCCCAGTTTCATTAACTGTAACCTCAGGCTTACTACCAGTCCTAATGATCACCTTTCCTGACTGCATCTTATGGGTGCGGCCCAAACTTCTTCTTATGCGATCCCTGATTACAATTTTGTGTATCATGACTCTGCTCATGTTCTTGTCTAGGGGGTTGATATGACTTTTGTCTATTTTTCTCATGCCCACCAGCGGACTTTCTTAATGCAGCCACCGAAATATTCCTCCAGTTTTGGTTGGTGGTCTGTACCCTTGTTTTCAATACTTCCTTTAAACCATGCATTAATACCTTAACCGCTATCTCTCTATGCGGTGCATTTGTTTTGATGTCCGTGATCCCAGTGTCTCTAGCCATTACTTGCAGTGCTCGATTGAAGTAATCAGAAGTACTTTCCCCTTCTCCCTGTCTTATGGAGAGGATTTTGTTCCACTTGACAATGGCTGGGAAATATACTCCTAACTGCCGGTTGATCTGCTTAATACATTCCTGATTGTGTTCCTCCGTACGAGGTACCTCTGTGTTTAATTTACAATCAGCAATAAATTTCGCAGGGTCAACGCTGGAGGGCAAACATGCCCTCAGCACTGTCCGCCAATCTTTGTTGGTGGGTTCTGTGGAGTTTCCTAGTTCTTTAATAAATCTCTGACATGCATCTAGATCTTTCCTAGGATCAGGGAATTCAGACATAATTGTTCTCAATTCCATCCGGGACCAGGGACGGCGCATTGCACTGTCCCTGGCGGGAATGATTCCCTGAGCGTCAGTCTTCCCATTGGGGACTGTGATCACCCTGACAGGACTAAATTCAATTACATCATCTTGCGTTGGTTCTACAATATGAGGTACATTTGTTTGTGCGTGATATATAACACCGTACGTACCTGTGGACACGACCTCACCTGACCCTCCGTTAGGGGGTTTGATTACTGCCTTTACCGAATTGGTCGCGTCCACCTGGATGTCTTGTGTGATGGCTGCTGGAAAAGGTGCCGACATCGTGCTGGGCTCACTTTCTTGCTGGTGATCCTGAGGGAAGTTTAACATAGGGTGCAACTTGCATGGGTTAATAGTTGTACATTTAACAGTATTACAATTATCATTGTTACATTTATTACAATTATTCTTATCGTCTATAATACAGTTGCTAAGTGCATGTTTATCATTCACCAGTGTGCCATTTTCTGTAACCACCTGCTCTCCCGTTATGTATGGTGGTGGTGGCGCGGTGGCTATCAGTTTTCTGATAGGGTTTGATCCACCCGCTTGAGCCAATCCTCTCTGTATTTCACCCTCCTGTTGCCATAACTGTAAATAGTCATAATGCTTGATCCGTCTCTTTGCAGATTTAATGAGACATATCCTTCTCCTTAGATTTTGTAACACATCTGGGCTAAAACTGCCTACCCGTGGGAACTTTTCCCCGTCATGCACAGTCATTCTTTCCCATTCATCGCACAAAACCTCTGTGTGTGAACCGTATTTTTCACACATGATATACCTTGCCGACCCAATTGGTCGGTTTACGACATCAACCGGAACCATGGTTGATCGCCCCCTACCTGAACAACTGGCCCCCATCCTTGCAGGTGTTGCTTTCACTACCTCTGACCTTCAAATCAGGGTCTTCAGCGAACCCTTACAAAAACCAAGATGTCCGGTAGGCCGACGGTGAAACTTTACCGAGTACCTTCACAAACTCTCGCCCACGTTGGCCAATACTGCAATCACTGACTCAGAGCTGCTGTACCCAACCTAGGGCCCCTATAAACCTTTATTTCTGGGGCGTGTGGGAGTAGGTTACCCGTCCCCAGCAAGTATCGGTTGTTAGAGAATTCCCGAGTGACCAGTGAACCTCCCTTAAAATAAAAAAAAATTACAAATCACGTTAGAATGTACAAATAGCGTTTATGACCCCTCTAGCGTACGCAAACGGTACTGGGTCAAGTTACTAACTAATGCACACAATTACGTGCAGTACAATCGTACTGCACATAAGCAACTAATCTTATGTGCGGAACAACCAGTGGAATCGAAAATTGCTGCTGCGAATTCCTTCAGCCGGAGCTTAATGGCCTATATGGGTACTGCACCAACCCCCTGGGTTGTGCCTCTTTTCTCTATCTATAGCGGACTTCCTAGTCTGCTGTACTTAGACCTCCTGGTCTGTCTCTCTGGACCTCCTGGTCCGTGACCTCCTGGTCTGTGTCTACAGTAGACTTTTACTCTGCTATACTCTAATGCTCCTGTATATGTTTAACAAGGGATGCCTCCCAAGCCACCACGCCGTCACTTACGTGAATGTCCTCACGAGAACTCGACTTCTACGTTCCAATCAAAAAGAGAATACTTATATATGTATACACACACTTTCACCTCATGTACACTTTACTTTTGTTTCTGCGCAGAAATCCCTTTCATTCAGTAACACAGTCTAGTCCAGATGAGTTGCAAATTAGAGAAGGATCTATTAACTTAAAATTTTGGACACTGAGATCGATTTGCGCTATTATCGCGTTGCCTCCTTTTCGCCTATTTAAAATAATACTATTGTGTGATTTGTATTATGTGGGCGTACCCAGACGCTCCGTTGCGTAATATACGCTCCGTGCGTCGGCCCTTGCGTCGCGTACGCTAGTCTCACCCTTTTGTTAGAGACACGTGTACGCCAGCCAGATATGTCCACAGGAATACAATTAACACGTTTATATCAATGTAGATGATCTTTAACTGTAATCATCTACCGAACACCACACCGAACTTCCTTGTATCTTAGGCAAGCCGTGCGCGTGTTTTACAAATTACTCCTTAACGTATTAATATTACTTTTAACTACCAATAGCAACAAATCTTTCTCAGCACGTTATCAATTATGAAATGGCAACCAGGAGAGTGATGTGAAAATACACAAATGAAAAGAAATGCAGATGTATGCGTGCGTGCATACGCAAAACAGAAATAAAACAGTTTTAAAAAGACAATAGCGTATTGTTCTTACCTCCGGTTCCGGATTCCACCAGCACTCCTTCAACGTAGCGAAACAGACGCTTATCTAGCCAGCACTACTGTATCCCGATACGAAGGGATACTGCCTTCCCGCTCTTGCTGACAGATAAAGTCTGTGTTCTCTAGTGCGGATATGTGGAGGACGGACGAGCCGCCAATTGATAATGCTGATTTTGATTACCTTATAACCTTCACTATATGGGTAAGAGACTCAGTACGCAATTGGCGTATGGGGTACCGTAAGGGTACGCGCTTAGCGTAGCATACGCTCGGCCGTGATCGAGACGCACATGCGGCACGCTCGCTCACAGCTTAATGCGTGGTGTCGAGCACGCTATAGGCGGGCGACTACCGTAATGCTACGCTACCAGCGTAGCGGACGCTCGAGACCACGAGGAGATCACGAACGGCGCAGACGCTCACAGGATGACAATCAGTAAACCTTGAATGTAACACACAGAAAGGATACTCTTATGCTGTAAACCTTGCACTGAAATACTGCAGCGATATAACGCTGCTTAACCTTGTTAATCCTAAAGCTGTTTGAGCGATCGAGACGCTCCTATTACCCTCTGCAATGTAATGAACACACGATACCGTGCTAAGGTTCCAACACCTTTACTAACAAGCTTTTAGTTATATCGAAAAGGGGTAAACAGTTTACAAGTCATACACTACAAGCTAACATATAATTCTAACAGAATATCTAGACAGGAATATACAATAGCGTCACAATCTTATACTATAACAGAGAGAGAGAGAATAGCCAATACAAACAGAGAACAAGTTGATTTACAGAGAATTACTTACACACACACTGGGAACGATCGCTGCGCTATTCCTGGTACCAGCTCCAAGTTAGTCAATATGAAAACCGTTTGTGGAGTGAGAGAGTGAGCTGTCCAGGCTGGCTGATCTTATATACACTGCATACAGTATACTACAAAGGGACCTATAATCTCATTGTTCATTGGACACAGGAATGTCTCCTCGCATCATAACAAAAGGTCATAGGTTAGTTTGAACAGGTGGGCTGTGACTATTACAAACAGCTCAGGTGGGAGGGAATCGCCGGATTCCCGCCGCATGGATAATGAACTGCAATATAAGAAATGTCCAGAAACTACTAATGGCCATAACTATATGCAGGAGCGATTAATCTTTACCTAACCAACACCGAATTGTTGCTATTAAAATACTCTTCGGTTAGGTACCAAACACATCTGCTCAAACCCTGTCTGGCCCTTCGTACAACAAAAAGAGGAATTCCTTTGTCCAGGGACCAACTACACTAACCAAACTTACTGTTACTATTAAGGGGAACATTATCTATTAAACCTGCTATATGGATTTATTAAGTAGCGATTGTGTCGCTCGCTAGACGCACACAAACTCTACTGTAAATGCACATACCATGCGTTCAAGCGCCCGCCCGAGTCCCCACCGGCAGTAGCCTCCCTCAACAAATCTCCGGTAAATGGTGCAGCGGGCATTTTTTCTGAGATTTGCACATGTGCAGTAAGAAAACCTCTGGGAAAATGGCCGCCATGTCTTTGCCCTGGAGATTTTCACATGCACAATAGTCTAGGCCCCTCTATTGCGCTGATGGGCGCGGGCTGTAGAGGAGGGGACCCCAATGGAGGAGAATGGATATGGGTCTCCTCTTCTGTTAATACACTGGTGTATGTAGATAACATTATACAAAAATGAAAAGCAGCAGAATGGCAGCGTATGAGATACCTGTGAATTTTGAATGGTTGGAGGGAGGGGGAAGAGGGAAAATGGAGAGAAGGAGGAAAGGATGGAAGGAAGGCTTTTATTAAGGGGGGAGGGGGGGCTGTTGGTGGCTACTGCGCATAACAAAGCACTAATATTCTCATTTATCAACGAGTGATAAATTTCATTGTGAGTGATAAATTGCTCCAGCTAATCGGCTCCTAACTGCCATGTTACAGACTGTGTTTGAAAAATGACAGTTAGGAGCTGATTGGCTGGTGAAATTTATCACTCATTGATAAATGAGCCCATAAGTGTTATGAGTGCTAGACTCACTGCTGGCAACTTCTTACCGGTCAGACTGCAGCTGCTTCTCTGCAGTGCCAGTGATTGGTGGGGGTTAGTGTGGCACTGGGTTATGATATCACAGCTCAGTCTAAGGAAAAGGAAATACCACCTTCACCTACCCTCTGTCTACCAAGAAACAGCAGGGCCTAGGAAGGCTTTGGCCCTAAGAGATGGGGCCTATTTGTAATTAACTATCCAACTCGCAATGAGACGTGGCTTTGGAAAGTAAACTACCAGAGCAATTCAGCATTGCTCCAAAATCAGATGCAATCTGCAATCCCTGCTTAGGAGACAGTGAAACCTACCACTGCCAGGTCTGCCCACTACACATATGTACCAAGCAGAAGGAGTCTCAGCCTTCAAGTGTACATTATGTACACATATATAGAGGGAAATGTTGGGGAGGGGGTTTGGAACGTGCAGCCTGTTGAAGTGCAGTGCACTCTTCTTCTAATGTCTCTTTTTTCCTTCTTAGTGCAGTGACCCGAGCGAGATGACATCACTGTGCATGTGTGACGTCACCTAACGCACGTCACTATTGTGTCATAGAGCTGCAGAGCTGTGTGGTGAGACCATATACTACTGTATACACGGCATATTCTGCGGATATAGCCACCGCTGTTACCACTGTGTGTACCTCTGTTAATAAATAAACTTGGATGCCTGGTGAGGATCACTTACCAAAGATGTGCAGTCCTTCCCCTCCGCCTTTTCCTATAAATCAGATTTTCTAAGTTATGTGAAAACCACGTAAATAGTAATATAGAAATAGGGCATACTTGCCTACTTCCCGAAACAGCCAGGAGGCTCCCTGAAAATCATATAACGCTCCCGGCCAGTCATCTCAGCATTGTGTAGCGGGGCCATGAAATTGCGGCCTTGATAGTAACGCCCCCTTATCCTCATCAAATTCCCCCTCATGCCGCGCCACATATACCCCACTGAGCCGACCTGGCTGCCTCCTCCCGGAGGGGGCAGCCAGAATGTTGGCAAGTCTGAAATAGTGTGATCAGGGCCGGCAACAGATATCTTGCGGCGCGGTACACGGATATCTCTGGGGCCCCCCTCCCCCAAAACCCCTTGACCCTCCTCCAAATATCCCTACCTGTGCCAATACATGGATCACCAAATACACACACACATGTATATATATATATATATATATAAAGTTGCACTCGCATATTAGATTATCACATCCACTGGGGTGCATGATCCAGAGACTTTACAAATCCAGATAAGGTCCCAAAATACATGTGTAGCTTACAAGGAACGCAAGTCTGGTGAGTGCGTTCCTTGTAAGCTACATACACACACATATATATATATATATATATATATATATATATATATATATATATATATGCACATACAGTGTTCGAAGTGGAAATTTTGAAGTGGGGGTATGGAAAAGTGAAGGTTGTAATTATGCGCGCACCCTGGAAAAGAGGATGTGGCCTCTCAAAAGGGGCGTCTCTTTAAGTGTACTGTACCACACCGTATACCCCTTATACACATTATGCACCACAATAGTAGGACACCTTATACTATCTAGTACTGGTGCCCCTTTCACATTACGCCACACGGAATTATCCTAAAATCACATTACACCACATGGAATGAGACAAAATTCACATTACACCACATGGAATGAGACAAAATTCACATTACACCACATGGAATGAGCCATAAATCACATTACACCACATGGAATGAGCAAAAATTCACATTACACCACATGGAATGAGCCAAAATTCACATTACACCACATGGAATGAGCAAAAAGTCACATTACACCACATGGAATGAGCCAAAATACAGGGACAGGGAGAGTGACAGCAGGGACATAGGGACAGAGAGATGACAGAGGGACAAGGAGAGTGACAGCAGGGACATAGGGAAAGAGAGATGACAGCAGGGACATAGAAACAGAGAGATGACATAGGGACAGGAAGAGTGACAGAGAGAGAGAGAGAGAGAGAGGAAGAACATACAGTAGGGAGCAGGTTAAGATTACCTAATAGGCCGCGGTACGGAGGGGGCTGTGGTCGGCGGTACGGAGGAGGCGGCGGGGGGCAGCTGCAGCGGCGGAGTGGAGGAAGCGGTGGTGGTACGGAGGAGGCGACTGTGGGCAGCGGCGACGACTACTGTGTCTTTCAGTGCGGCGGCTGCTGGGCTCATGGGGGATGCTCGGAGCTCCTCGGTGGCGGCAACAGAAGGGCAGGAGAGAGCCGGAACAAAGCAGCAGTATGCCTTACTACGGCACTGGGACCAGACCAATTGACGAGTAACTGTGGGGGAGGAACTTAGGGGAGGTTGATTGGGACATGCTGATTGACCGTTCCGACCCAGTGAGCGGAGCGGACAGTATCACCATAATTAACAGGCTCTATGGCCACTTTTTTTTTTTTTTTTTTTGCCTGATCCTCGGGGCCCCTCTGATGCTTGGGACCCGGTACGGGGGTCCCCTTTGACCACCCCTGTCACCGGGCCTGAGTGTGATATTAAATAGTGATAGAAAGTTTATTATTTTGCCGTCTCCCTTTTATTGTCCAATTTATAACTACAACTCCCATGCAGCCACACCAAATTCATACCAGGGATGTTAAAGGAAAAACTCCTGCTTGTATGCATTCAGCAGTTTCTTCATGTGATGCTGAGTTCTAGAACATAGGGGGAAATGTATCAAAGCTTGCACAAAGGTAAACTGAAGATAAAGTAGCAACCAATCAGCTCCTGTCAGTTTACAGGCTGTGTTTGAAAAATGACAGGAGATGATTGGCTGGCACTCGCTTCACTTTCTCTCTCTCCAAGGTTTGATACATATGCCCTAAAACTAGACTTACCATACTATCCCTTTAAACCAGGACACTCAGGGATTACACAGGTTCTGTGGCTGATTAAAACCAGGTGAAATGCAGACTTGAAGTCAGCCAGCCACAGAACCTGTGTAGATCATAGGTGTCCCGGTCTAAAGTGATAGTATGGTAATTGGTAAGCCTACCTATAATTACCAACTGCCTGTAAACTGGGTCTTAAGAAATGAGAACTAAAATGAAACAACAATTATATGAGGAAGTTTATTTATACCTGGGATGTTCAGTCTGTCTGGAATCAGTATGTCGTTTTACTAACTGTGAACCCATGTGTTATTATAGCACTGAGGGCCAGATGTACTAAGCCACAGGTTCTCAAACTCGGTCCTCAGGACCCCACATGGTGCATGTTTTGTAGGTAACCCAGCAGGTGCACAGGTGTTTTCATTACTCACTGATACATTGTAAAATATGCACAGGTGGAGCTAATTATTTCACTTGTGATTCTGTGAGGAGACCTGGAAAACATGCACTGTGTGGGGTCCTGAGGACCGAGTTTGAGAACCTATGTACTAAGCCTTGAAATGTGATACATTTCACAGTGAACAAGCACCAGCCAATCAGCTCCTGTCATTTTTCAAACCCAGCCTGTGACATGGCAGTCAGGAGCTGATCGCCTGACACTTTACCGTGAAATGCATCACTCTTCAAAGCTTAGTACATCTCCCCCTCACACCTTACATGCAGTATGTCCTCCCTTCTAGGTGCTATGTGATGTCCCAGGTGTGTCTGTGTGCAGGTGGGACATGCCCCCAAGGTGTGGCCAGGCAGCACATGTATACACTCAGCACCTGCGGCAGCACAGCTACCTGTATATAGCTGGAGTTATGGATATCTGCATCCCTGTCACAGAAGAACTCGTGGACAGTTTTGGTGGAAGTTATCTGGTTAAGTAATTTTAAGGCTACACGTTTGGGGTTCTATGTTGTCATGTTCTATAGACTAAACGTTGCTTTTGTGTTATTTCTTATTATGTGTCGTCTGTTATGTATGATTAGGTATTTACACAGCATGAGTGTAATGGAGTTTGTAGGCAGATCGTGTACATCTCAGCTAATTCCAATGATTATACATTTGTAACTACAGTTGTAATAATATAACTGTGTTTTTCCATTCCATTCACTGCCACCTATATCATTTATTTTATGTATACCTTAGGATACAAGGATTTGTCCAAGGACATAAGGTGCAGACACTAGGACAGAGGTTCTCAAACTCGGTCCTCAGGACCCCACACAGTGCATGTTTTGCAGGTAACCCAGAAGGTGCACAGGTGTATTAATTACTCACTGACACATTTTAAAAGGTCCACAGGTGGAGCTAATTTATTTCACTTGCGATTCTGTGAGGAGACCTGCAAAACATGCACTGTGTGGGCCCCAGAGGACCGAGTTTGAGAACCTCTGCACTAGGACGTAAACTGTGGTTTGTTAGTGAGTCAGCTGACACTCAAAGAAAAATATAGTTGCATTGTATATGGGTCCAATTTGCGGTAACCAATAGCAACCAATTATAACTGAAGTTAGCTTTCATCTATGTAGTACAGATTAGACAGAGGAAGCGAGAATATAATTGCTAACTGCTCTGT
The DNA here is from genome assembly GCF_028390025.1 of Pseudophryne corroboree. Taxonomy (NCBI): domain Eukaryota; kingdom Metazoa; phylum Chordata; class Amphibia; order Anura; family Myobatrachidae; genus Pseudophryne; species Pseudophryne corroboree. The sequence goes on along the minus strand of NC_086445.1, from coordinate 60,765,960 downwards.
ACTGAACATATACATTTGAATGCAATGTCTGTAAATAACTAACTCTTGCAGACTGATATGTGATAATCCGTGTATTTATGCTACGTATTACAAGCACATATATGGAAACCTGCAAATTCACAACTTTCCTCCGAGATTACAGCTGAATATTCTTCTGTTCAGTGTATTTGCTGCATGTTATTCGCTGCTCCTCCTAAACATAGGAGTCTATTTAATTAGGAGTGAGGGGGAGTAGTTGCTGTTGTGACCGTGTGGAAATGCAGCCAACGGCACTGCAACTTGCCCAATGGGGCAGCAAAGCAAAATCTGTTGGCTTGAAGTCAACCAGCCACAGACCCTGTGTAATTCATGAGTTGCAGTTTAAAGGGATAGTGGCCCTCATTCCGAGTTGTTCGCTCGGTATTTTTCATCGCATCGCAGTGAAAATCCGCTTAGTACGCATGCGCAATGTTCGCACTGCGACTGCGCCAAGTAACTTTACTATGAAGAAAGTAATTTTACTCACGGCTTTTTCTTCGCTCCGGCGATCGTAATGTGATTGACAGGAAATGGGTGTTACTGGGCGGAAACACGGCGTTTCAGGGGCGTGTGGCTGAAAACGCTACCGTTTCCGGAAAAAACGCAGGAGTGGCCGGGGAAACGGTGGGAGTGCCTGGGCGAACGCTGGGTGTGTTTGTGACGTCAACCAGGAACGACAAGCAGTGAAATGATCGCACAGGCAGAGTAAGTCTGGAGCTACTCTGAAACTGCTAAGTAGTTAGTAATCGCAATATTGCGAATACATCGGTCGCAATTTTAAGAAGCTAAGATTCACTCCCAGTAGGCGGCGGCTTAGCGTGTGTAACTCTGCTAAATTCGCCTTGCGACCGATCAACTCGGAATGAGGGCCAGTATACGGTCAGCCTCTCTGTCAGGAGCACAGTGGAGTTAATTGACTTATAGATCTACAGGTGGAGCTAATTATTCTTGATGCCTTGAAAACAAGCACTGTTGGGTTCCATAAGGACAGGGCAGATGTATTAACCCTCTGTCAGGCGCACCTCTGGGACTCCCGGGCAGGGCCGGCAACAGAAATCTTGGGGCCCCATACACTGATATCTCTGGGGGCCCCCTAGCCCCTCAACTATTCCCCTCAATATAAATGTATGTATGTATGTATGTATGTATGTATGTATGTATGTATGTATGTATGTATGTATGTATGTATGTATGTATGTATGTATGTATGTATGTATGTATGTATGTATGTATGTATGTATGTATGTATATATATATATATATATACACAGATTTTCACAACGGCAAGGGAGATTGCAAGGACCCAGGAGGGACTGACCTTGTCTGTAGGGACATCACATTGGTAAAGCTGCTGTCTGATATTCCCAGTCAGTGTGCCTGGCAGTGCTGTGCCGCTCAGCTCCTCGGAGTCAGCGGCAGCAGCAGAGACGGGCTGGCGCGGGTTCATGCGTAGTGACGCCGCGACGCTGGCAACACAGCACGGGACCAGCTCAGACCAAGTGATGGGGTATGCGGCGGGGGTGGTGTTTGTATTGGGAAGTAATTGTCTGTTAATTGACGTATGGGCGTCCCGGAGTGCACGGGAGCCACAGCTTTCTTAGGCGCTGCCTACACATTTTTTGTGCCCCTGATCCATGGGGCCCCATACGGGTGTCCCCTTTGACCCCCCCTGTCGCCGGGCCTGCTCCCGGGTTCGGTTGCAGTGCGTCTGACAGGCGCCTGTTAGAAAATCGTCATTAGAACCTAATCAACTCAATTCAAACGCTTAAAGTGATCAGTGACCGTCATTAGGACGTACAAAGAGAGAAATCGTAGGTTTTACGGGCCATTTCAGCAGAAAATCTCAAGCAAAAAAGAGAAAACATGAACATGTGTATAAGTTTGGGCGCAGTGTGCCTGAGAGGCCACCCTGGACAACCTACATATTTCTGCAAAATATCCACAACCTTTGTAATTTTCATTCATAAAATGAGCAAAATAAACAATTAATAGATGAAAATAAAAGGAAAAACGAACATTAAAAAGTCAGAGGAGTTTGGGTGCAGTGTGCCTGAGAGGCCAGGAGGGTCACTACTGCACTCCACACAGGCGGCGGGAAAACTGACTAGGGGGGTTTCCAACAGCACCTAGAGATAGGAAGGTACTAGGAGGGACAGGCCCCTGCGCCCCCTTGGGGCTGAGAGGTGAGCGAGAACAGCTTTGCGGCGCCTGTCAAGCCACGGTGCCTGACTGAGGTTTAAGCCTGGAGAAGTGATAAAGCAGTAATAAGTGCAAGGTGATAACTTAGTAATAGGCCCTACACACTGGCCGACATCAGTCAAAGATATGAACGATCTCGTTCATAAATGAACGAGATACCGTTCATATCTTTGAGTGTGGAGGCTCCAGCGATGAACGATGCGCGGCCCCACGCTCATTCATCGCTGGTCCCCCGTCGGCTGTACATGCAGGCCAATATGGACGATCTCGTCCATATTTGCCTGCACTTCAATGCAGCCGGGTGACGGGGCTAGTGAAGAAACTTCACTCCCCCCGTCACTGCCCCTCCGCCGCCGGGTCGGCCGTATCCGCCGCCGGGCAGCTCGGCGGCGGATCGGCCAATGTGTAGGGCCCATTAGGAGCTGATTGGGTGGTGCGTTATCACCTTGCACTTATTACTGCTTTATCACTTCTCCAGGCTTAATACATCTGCCCCAGACTGAGGTGTCTATTTATTAACACTAATTTTTACTAAAATAATGTGAAAAAGGGTGTTTTCTGTTTTCACACCCTTTTCACATTATTTTAGTATCACCTGAATGTATTAAAGGGCATTTGGAGCAGTTTTCATGAAAAACTGCTCCAAACCCTTTAATTCACTTTTTTTTTTTTTTATTAATCCACATCGCATTCCCCATACTTATAATGGGAAATGTGATGTGGCCAAATTTACAACAAAAAAAAAAAAAAAAAAAGAGAAATACAGCCGCGTGCCCTGTGATAATCTCGCCAGCTCAGGCAGGTGAGTTCACAAGGCAGCACTGCGATAATGTGGCATTTTCCCAGCTTACTCTGCCCCTGGCAGAGTGATCAGCTATGTCCGATGGACACACAAGCTGATCACAGTGTAAAAAAACAAAAACAAAAAACAACCCATACTCGCCTGTCCAGGGAGCTGGTGTCCGCTGCTCAGGTGAGCGCTGCCGGGCGCCAGGTCCCCTATGTGCTGCAGTGTGACCCCGGTGCAGTAAAGTGACGCTGCAAAGCGGTAGCGTACTTTACAGCACGGGGGGTCACTGCAGCGCACAGGATCCGGCGCCGGGCAGCCCAGCAGAAGCAGCGCGGACCGGCTCCCTGGATTGGTGAGTATATTGATCTTCTTGGGGGGGGGGGGTCCGTGGCGCAAGGGCGTAGTCGCAATGGGGGGGGGGGGGGGGGGCGCGGCGGCGCATGCGCAGCAGGACATCGGGGTATTTTTTCAAAAAAATACCCTGACGATGCTGCGGAGTGTCATCGTAGGGACAGAGCTTGACCGCAAGCTCTCCTGCACACGATAATTCATACATCCCTGTCAGTACTTAAAGTGGTCCTAGAGAGGTGGTGGAACTCACCCACCCTCCCCACGGTGCCCACGCAATAAAGGCATTGCGCGCGCCGGCAAAAAAGGGGCGTGGTCTCAAAAAGGAAGGGGCGCGGTCACACAATAGTAATAATGCCCACAGTAGTAGCACCCCGTAATACACATAATGCCCACAGCAGTAACGCTTCTTATACAATGCCCACAGTAGTAGTGCCCCTTATGCAATGTCCACTGTACTAGTAGTGCCCACAGTGGTAGTGCCCCTTATATAGAGCCCATAGTAGTGGTGTCCCTTTGCAATGCCCCCAGTAGTAGTGCCCCTTATGTCCCCAGGAGTGATGCCCCTTATGAAGTGACCCCTTTACAATGCCCTCATTAGAAGGGCCCCCAGTAGTAATGCCCTTAATGGTAATGCCCCTGTGTAGTATTGCCCCCAGTAGTAATGTTGCCTGTAGTAATGCCCCAGCAGGGTCGTTTCTTGGGGCAGGCGAGCAGTGCAACCGCACTGGGCGCCCGCCGCGGCACTAACTGTGGCTCCCTGCTTCCCCCTCCTATTTCTCCCCGAGTAACCCGCTTGGGGGGGCGGAGTTTCACGGAATACATCACGACGCAACCCCGTCACTCCGCGAAACTCTCCCCCCCGAGCGGAGTACAGAGGGGGATCCAAGTTAGGAAGAGGGAAAGGCCGGCGCGAGGAGCGACTGGTGAGGCGGGCCGAAGAGCGGTAATCGCCTCTGTAAGTATTCTCTCTCTCTCTCTCTCTCTCTCTCTCTCTCTCTCTCTCTCTCTCTCTCTCTCTCTCTCTCTCTCTCTCTCTCTCTCTCTCTCTCTCTCTCTCTCTCTCTCATTCTCTCATTCTCTCTCATTCTCTCTCATTCTCTCTCTCTCATGGGGACACCTGCCGTAATGTGTGATATGGGGACTCTTGCCTGCCGTAATGTGGGGATTTAATGTATCAAGGGCATTGCTGTGTGTGGCATAATATGGTGAAGGGGGCATTACTGTGTGGGGTTTAATATGGTAGAATTTTTTTTTCCTGTGGTGGTCGTGATCTGTTGGAGCAGGGTCAAAAACTGGATTGTGAGGTAGTCTTTTCAGACGAGGCCATGCCCATTTAAATGAGGCCACACCCATTTAGATGAGGCCATGCCCCCTTGCCGGGTGCGCGCGCAAGTTTTTCTTTTTTATCTAGGTGTGTGTGTGTGGGGGGGGGCACATTTTTTTATGTCATGTGGGGGCGCATTTTTAAATCTCGCACTGGGAGCCAAATTGGCTAGAAACAGCCCTGTGCCCCAGTCATTTAGCCCCCTGTAGTTTAGCCCTAGTAGTTATGCCCCCAGTGGTAATGCCCCTGCAGTTATAACCCCAGTAGTTTACCCCTCCTTTAGTTTAGCCTCCCAGTGGTAATGGCCCTGTAGTTTAGTCCTCATGTAGTTTAGCCCCCCCCTGTAGTTTAGCCCCCAAGTATTAATGCCCCCTGTAGGGTTATGCCCCCTGTAGTTATGCTCCTGTAGTTATGCCCTCCTGTAGCTTGCCCCCAGTAGATGCCCCCCAGTAGTAATGCCCCCAGTAGATATGCGCCCCAGGAGTTTGCCCCCAGTAGATGCCCCCCCAGTAGCAATGCCCCCCAGTAGTTTGCCCCCTGTAAATGCCCATTAGTAGTAATGCCCCTTAGTAGTAATGCCCCTTAGTAGTAATGCCCCCCAGTAGTTTGCCCCCAGTAGATGCCCCTTAGTAGTAATGCCCCCCAGTAGTTTGCCCCGAGTAGATGCCACTTAGTAGTAATGGCCCCCAGTAGTTTGCCCTCAGTAGATGCCCCTTAGTAGTAATGCCCCCCAGTAGTTTGCCCTCAGTAGTAATGCCCTCAGTAGATGCCCCTTAGTAGTAATGCCCCCCAGTAGTTTGCCCCCAGTAGTAATGTCCTCAGTAGATGCCCCATAATAGTACTGCCCCCCAGTAGTTTGCCCCCAGTAGTAATGCCCTCAGTAGATGCCCCTTAGTAGTAATGCCCCCCAGTAGTTTTCCCCCAGTAGTAATGCCCTCAGTAGATGCCCCTTAGTAGTAATGCCCCCCAGTAGTTTGCCCTCAGTAGTAATGCCCTCAGTAGATGCCCCTTAGTAGTAATGCCCCCCAGTAGTTTGCCCCCAGTAGTAATGTCCTCAGTAGATGCCCCATAATAGTACTGCCCCCCAGTAGTTTGCCCCCAGTAGTAATGCCCTCAGTAGATGCCCCTTAGTAGTAATGCCCCCCAGTAGTTTGCCCCCAGTAGTAATGCCCTCAGTAGATGCCCCTTAGTAGTAATGCCCCCCAGTAGTTTGCCCCCAGTAGTAATGTCCTCAGTAGATGCCCCATAATAGTACTGCCCCCCAGTAGTTTGCCCCCAGTAGTAATGCCCTCAGTAGATGCCCCTTAGTAGTAATGCCCCCCAGTAGTTTTCCCCCAGTAGTAATGTCCTCAGTAGATGCCCCATAATAGTACTGCCCCCCAGTAGTTTGCCCCCAGTAGTAATGCCCTCAGTAGATGCCCCTTAGTAGTAATGCCCCCCAGTAGTTTGCCCTCAGTAGATGCCCCTTAGTAGTAATGCCCCCCAGTAGTTTGCCCCCAGTAGTAATGTCCTCAGTAGATGCCCCATAATAGTACTGCCCCCCAGTAGTTTGCCCCCAGTAGTAATGCCCTCAGTAGATGCCCCTTAGTAGTAATGCCCCCCAGTAGTTTGCCCCCAGTAGTAATGCCCTCAGTAGATGCCCCTTAGTAGTAATGCCCCCCAGTAGTTTGCCCCCAGTAGTAATGTCCTCAGTAGATGCCCCATAATAGTACTGCCCCCCAGTAGTAATGCCCTCAGTAGATGCCCCTTAGTAGTAATGCCCCCCAGTAGATGTGCAGCTGCAAAGGAGAAAAAAACAAACAGACAAGATACAGACCATACTTACCAAGCCCCGCTCCGTGTCCGGCCGCTGCAGTCCTCTGGCTGCCAGCTCCTCTGCACTATGGGAGAGATATCATGACGTCTCTCCCATAGCGCACAGTGACAGCGCCGGAAGCCGGAGCTCAGTACTGAGCTCCTGCCTCCGGCTACCGCTGTAGTGCGGGAGACGGGCGTCTGCTGGTAACACAATCTCAGTGGGCGCCCGGCATCTCCCTGCAGCGACGGGGACACATCGCCGGGTTAGGTGAGCCGGAGGAGGCGGAACTGCGTTCCGTCTCCAAGTGGAACTGACGGAACGCAGTTCCGCCCCATTCCGGCTCACTTTAACCCCTGATCCCTGCAATGTAATCAATTATCGCAGTGCGAGATGGGGCGATTTATCACCTGTCATCCGCATCCTGGATGCGGATGGTGATAAATAGACCCCTAAAAGCTTCTAGCAAATGGATTGACAAGATCCTAATAAATCCGGTTGTGTGGTTAGAGAGGCGTGGAGTATTTGCGATATATTTCCAGTGGATTTGGCCTATGCCAGGTCAAATTTACTAAAGAACAAAAGTGAGGTGCCTCTTCTCTTTTTTTTTTTTTTTTTTTTTTTTTGCCAACCTCAGCACAATCCCAGATCTATTATAGCATGCGCCTGACCCAGAGGTACGAAATTTAAATTCTTCCAGGTGGTCCTCCCATTACTATACCCAACTGGTAACATAAAGGTAAAAGACACCCTTTTCTTTTATCTTTGTTTTTTTAATTGTGTCTCACATTTATTTCAAAGCATTATGTACGTTATATACTATTTTTGATAGGTTTCCTGTTGTTGTTATGGTTTATATGGCGCCACAAGGGTTCCACTGTGCCTTAACAAAGTACATAAACAAATGAAATTAATAAAAAAACGGTGACTTACAGGACAAGACAATGCAGGACAAGTACAGGGTATATAAACATTTCCACGTCAGGGGACAGGACACTAAAATGAGCATCGGGAAGGCAGAAACCGAGGGCTAGGTGCCATTCTAGAGAGCATGGAGTAGATAAGACTAAGGGGGAGATTTACTAAGCAGTGATAAGAGTGGAAAAGTGAGCCAGTGGAGAAATTGCCCCATCAACCAATCAGCAGCTCTGTATCATTTTTTTTTCATCCACTAGGGGTCACTGGAGTACTCTTGGGATATGGACGGTGCGTAGCAGGGAAGGCACATTTAAATATTTAAATGAGCAACCCTCCTCTTCCTTCCTCCATACTCCCAGGATCCCCAGTGTTTTTTTTATGTGCCTCAGGGATTTTACTTTTTACACTTTTTTATTTTTTATTTTACAGACAATACCTTCCCCACTTACTAAGAAGTGTGGGTCCGGGATTGTACTGCCTCCAGCCGCTGCTGACACGTGGGCGCTTGTAGGAAAAGCACGGCCGTGTCAGCCAGGCAGCATGCGGTCCCTTCCCCACTTACAGAGAAGTGAGGGTCCGGGATTGAGCTGCCATCTCCTCCACATGTACACGCTGGGTGGAGGAGATTTCAGAGGAGTCATATTTTTTTCTAACAGGCGCTTTCAGCGCTGCTGCTGCAAGACGAAGGAGGAGGCTACATGCGGTTAGCTTCCGCAAGGTTGGTGCACTCCCCCAGTACTGCACGCTCCCAGACATACAGCAGGTGCTGGGAGCGCGGTCTTCAGCCGCTGGCCGCCGCTATGGACACCACGATGGCCGCCCGCTCCATGCTCCCCGCCGCTACATACAGTCAGGCCGCACGTTGTGCTCAGCAGTCGCGCACTGATCACAGTGCGCTCCCGCTGCCCGCTATTCAGCCCAGCCGCGGACAGACAGGCTGCCGCCGCCGGGCTTCTGCATCCGTCCCCCGCTGCTCTCCGGCTCCCTTCCGCTAGCTATGTCAGTGGGAAAGGGGAGAGCACTATGGCTGCACATGGGGAATTCGCGGGACACAGGGTAGGGGGGGGGGGATGATTATACCCGATGTGTTGTGGTGGCTTAGTGGTTAAAGCGCCTGTCTCGTAAGCAGGAGAGTATCTCATATGCACAGGTCCCGATTGCATGCATATGTTATGGATAATATGCATATGTTGTAGTATCTAATATATTCATGGTGATTTTAATTAACACAGATGTATAGATGGCATGTAGATGTTGTAGTATGTCATATATACGTAGGAAGTATATTACATATGTATATCTTGCATATATAGGCGGTAATATGTAATGTATATACCTGATCTGTTGTGACTAACATTACTGTAAGTTGGAAATTGATTTGTATTGTTTATTTCTCTAACGTCCTAGTGGATGCTGGGGACTCCGTAAGGACCATGGGGAATAGCGGCTCCGCAGGAGACTGGGCACAGCTAAGAAAGAATTAGGACTACCTGGTGTGCACTGGCTCCTCCCACTATGACCCTCCTCCAGACCTCAGTTAGATTCTTGTGCCCGGCCGAGCTGGATGCACACTAGGGGCTCTCCTGAGCTCCTAGAAAGAAAGTATATGTTAGGTTTTTTATTTTACAGTGAGATCTGCTGGCAACAGACTCACTGCAGCGAGGGACTAAGGGGAGAAGAAGCGAACCTACCTAACTGGTGGTAGCTTGGGCTTCTTAGGCTACTGGACACCATTAGCTCCAGAGGGATCGACCGCATGGAACCGGCCATTGGTGTTCGGTCCCGGAGCCGCGCCGCCGGCCCCCTTACAGAGCCAGAAGCAAGAAGAATCCGGAAAATCGGCGGCAGAAGACATCAGTCTTCACCAAGGTAGCGCACAGCACTGCAGCTGTGCCCCATTGCTCCTCATACACACTTCACACTCCGGTCACTGAGGGTGCAGGGCGCTGGGGGGGGGCGCCCTGAGAAGCAATAAATACACCTTGGCTGGCAAATATATCACAATATATAGCCCCAGAGGCTATATATGTGATAAATACCCCTGCCAGAATCCATAAAAAAGCGGGAGAAAAGTCCGTGAAAAAGGGGCGGAGCTATCTCCCTCTGCACACTGGCGCCATTTTTCCCTCACAGTTCCGCTGGAAGGAAGCTCCCTGACTCTCCCCTGCAGTCTACACTACAGAAAAGGGTAAAAAAGAGAGGGGGGGCACTAAATTTAGGCGCAAAATACATATATAGCAGCTATAGGGGATATAATTTAGTTAATCCCTGTATTATATAGCGCTCTGGTGTGTGCTGGCATACTCTCTCTCCCCAAAGGGCTTTGTGGGGTCCTGTCTTCTGTCAGAGCATTCCCTGTGTGTGTGCGGTGTGTCGGTACGGCTGTGTCGACATGTTTGATGAGGAGACTTATGTGGAGGAGGAGCAGGTGCCTATAAATGTGTTGTCACCCCCTGCGGGGCAGACACCGGAGTGGATGGACTTGTGGAAGGAATTACGCGAAAGTGTCGACTCCTTACATAAAAAATTTGACGACATGCCAAATGTGGGGCAGCCGGCTTCTCAGCCCGTGCCTGCCCAGACGTCTCAAAAGTAATCAGGGGCTCTAAAACGCCCGCTACCTCAGGTGACAGACACAGATGTCGACACGGATACTGATACCAGTGTCGACGACGAAGAGACTAATGTAATGTCCAATAGGGCCACTCGTTATATGATTGAGGCAATGAAAAATGTTTTACACATTTCTGAGGTGACCCCAGGTACCACAAAAAAGGGTATTATGTTTGGGGAGAAAAAACTTCCAGTAGTTTTTCCCCCTTCTGAAGAATTAAATGACGTGTGTAAACTAGCGTGGGCTTCCCCTGATAAAAAATTTGTAATTTCAAAAAAATTACTAATGGCGTACCCTTTCCTGCCAGAGGATAGGTCACGTTGGGAAACACCCCTAAAGTGGATAAAGCACTTACGCGCTTATCAAAAAAGGTGGCACTGCCGTCCCAAGATACGGCCGCCCTAAAGGAACCTGCTGACAGAAAGCAGGAGGCTCTCCAAAAAGCTATATATACACACACTGGTATTATACTGAGACCAGCTATTGCCTCAGCATGGATGTGCAGTGCGGCAGCTGCATGGTCAGACTCCCTGTCAGAGAACATTGACACCCTAGACAGGGACACTATATTGCTAAACGTAGAGCATATTAAAGACGCTGTCTTTTACATAAGAGATGCACAGAGGGATATTTGCCGGCTGGCATCAAAAATAAGTGCACTGTCCATTTGTGCCAGGAGAGGGTTATGGAAATTGTCCCATACTTGGACGATCTCCTGATAAGGGCGAGGTCCAGAGAGCAGTTGTTGGTCGGCGTAGCATTATCTCAGGAGATGCTACACCAGCACGGTTGGATTCTGAATATTCCAAAGTCTCAGCTGGTTCCGGCGACATGTATACTGTTCCTAGGGACGGTCCAGAAAAAAGTGTTTCTCCCAGAGGAGAAAGCCGAGGAGCTGTTGTCTCTAGTGAGAGGCCTCCTGAAACCAAAACAGGTGTCGGTGCATCATTGCACGCGAGTCCTGGGAAAGATGGTAGCTTCCTACGAAGCGATTCCATTCGGCAGGTTCCATGCCAGAACTTTTCAGTGGGACCTGTTGGACCAATGGTCCGGATCGCATCTTCAAATGCATCGGTTGATAACCCTGTTTCCAAGGACCAGGGTGTCTCTGCTGTGGTGGCTGCAGAGTGCTCATCTCAGAGAGGGCCGCAGATTCGGCATACAAGACTGGGTCCTGGTGACCACGGATGCCAGCCTTCGGGGCTGGGGGGCAGTCACTCAGGGAAGAAACTTCCAAGGACTTTGGTCGAGTCAGGAGACTTCCCTACACATAAATGTTCTGGAACTGAGGGCCATTTACAATGCCCTAAGTCAAGCAAAGCCCCTGCTTCAAAACCGGCCGGTTCTGATCCAGTCAGACAACATCACGGCGGTCGCCCATGTAAATCGACAGGGCGGCACAAGAAGCAGGGCGGCGATGGCAGAAGCCACAAGGATTCTCCGTTGGGCGGAAAATCACGTGTTAGCACTGTCAGCAGTGTTCATTCCGGGAGTGGACAACTGGGAAGCAGACTTCCTCAGCAGGCACGACCTCCACCCGGGAGAGTGGGGACTTCATCCAGAAGTCTTCCAACTGATTGTAAACCGTTGGGAAAGGCCACAGGTGGACATGATGGCGTCCCGCTTAAACAAAAAGCTGGAAAAATATTGCGCCAGGTCAAGAGACCCTCAGGCGATAGCTGTGGACGCTCTAGTGACACCGTGGGTGTACCAGTCGGTTTATGTGTTCCCTCCTCTTCCTCTCATACCCAAGGTACTGAGGATAATAAGGAGAAGAGGCGTAAGAACTATACTCATTATTCCGGATTGGCCAGGAAGAGCTTGGTACCCGGAACTTCAAGAAATGATCTCAGAGGACCCATGGCCTCTGCCGCTCAGACAGGACCTGCTGCTGCAGGGGCCCTGTCTGTTCCAAGACTTACCGCGGCTGCGTTTGACGGCATGGCGGTTGAACGCCGGATCCTAAAAGAAAAGGGTATTCCGGAGGAAGTCATTCCTACGCTTATTAAAGCTAGGAAAGATGTAACCGTACAACATTATCACCGCATATGGCGAAAATATGTTGCGTGGTGTGAGGCCAGGAAGGCCCCAACGGAGGAATTCCAGTTAGGTCGCTTTCTGCACTTCCTACAGTCAGGGGTGACTATGGGCCTAAAATTGGGTTCCATTAAGGTCCAGATTTCGGCTCTGTCGATTTTCTTCCAAAAAGAACTGGCTTCACTGCCTGAAGTTCAGACATTTGTCAAGGGAGTGCTGCATATTCAGCCTCCTTTTGTGCCCCCAGTGGCACCGTGGGACCTCAACGTGGTGTTGGGTTTCCTAAAGTCACATTGGTTTGAGCCACTCAAAACCGTGGATTTAAAATATCTCACGTGGAAAGTGGTCATGCTTTTGGCCTTGGCTTCGGCAAGGCGGGTGTCAGAATTGGCGGCTTTGTCATGTAAAAGCCCCTATTTGATTTTCCATATGGATAGGGCAGAATTGAGGACTCGTCCCCAATTTCTTCCTAAGGTGGTATCAGCTTTTCACTTGAACCAACCTATCGTGGTGCCTGCGGCTACTAGGGACTTGGAGGACTCCAAGTTACTGGACGTAGTCAGGGCCTTGAAAATTTATGTTTCCAGGACGGCTGGAGTCAGGAAGACTGACTCGCTTTTTATCCTGTATGCACCAAACAAGATGGGTGCTCCTGCTTCAAAGCAGACTATTGCTCGCTGGATTTGTAGCACAATTCAGCTTGCGCATTCTGTGGCTGGCCTGCCACAGCCTAAATCTGTAAAAGCCCATTCCACGAGGAAAGTGGGCTCTTTTGGGCGGCTGCCCGAGGGGTCTCGGCTTTACAACTTTGCCGAGCTGCTACTTGGTCAGGGGCAAACACGTTTGCAAAATTCTACAAATTTGATACCCTGGCTGAGGAGGACCTTGAGTTCTCTCATTCGGTGCTGCAGAGTCATCCGCACTCTCCCGCCCGTTTGGGAGCTTTGGTATAATCCCCATGGTCCTTACGGAGTCCCCAGCATCCACTAGGACGTTAGAGAAAATAAGATTTTACTCACCGGTAAATCTATTTCTCGTAGTCCGTAGTGGATGCTGGGCGCCCGTCCCAAGTGCGGACTGTCTGCAATACTTGTATATAGTTATTGTTAACTAAAAGGGTTATTGTTGAGCCATCTGTTGAGAGGCTCTGTTATGTTCATACTGTTAACTGGGTATAATATCACGAGTTATACGGTGTGATTGGTGTGGCTGGTATGAGTCTTACCCGGGATTCAAAATCCTTTCCTTATTGTGTCAGCTCTTCCGGGCACAGTATCCTTACTGAAGTCTGGAGGAGGGTCATAGTGGGAGGAGCCAGTGCACACCAGGTAGTCCTAATTCTTTCTTAGCTGTGCCCAGTCTCCTGCGGAGCCGCTATTCCCCATGGTCCTTACGGAGTCCCCAGCATCGACTACGGACTACGAGAAATAGATTTACCGGTGAGTAAAATCTTATTTTTTTTTCTTATGCTCTGGTTTCTCTTCAGAACGAACAAATCTTTCGCCTTTTACTAAAGATTTCCGTGGAGAGGAGCAGCAAAACTGAGTTTTATCTAAATTTTTGCATGCCCCATCTGATTGAAGTTTAAAATAAATAAATAAATAAAAATAAAATAACATATGGTGGAAGCACATGGCACTACGCACATGGCTGGACACCATTTTAACTCCATTTCCTGTTTCTTTATCCAGGACATGTTTCTGCGGTCCTACAACACTTCCCCACTAGAGAAGCAGGGGTGGTGTTAGGAATTTTCTGTCACAAGAAGGTATGCAGCAATACTTTTATAGTTTATGTACACGTTACTTAAGATATCTAATAGAGATGAGCGGGTTCGGTTTCTCTGAATCCGAACCCGCCAGAACTTCATGTTTTTTTTCACGGGTCCGAGCGACTCGGATCTTCCCGCCTTGCTCGGTTAACCCGAGCGCGCCCGAACGTCATCATGACGCTGTCGGATTCTCGCGAGGCTCGGATTCTATCGCGAGACTCGGATTCTATATAAGGAGCCGCGCGTCGCCGCCATTTTCACACGTGCATTGAGATTGATAGGGAGAGGACGTGGCTGGCGTCCTCTCCGTTTAGAATTAGAATAGATTAGAGAGACACTTGATTTACTAATTTTGGGGAGCATTAGGAGTACTCAGTAGTGTACAGTGCAGAGTTTTGCTGATAGTGACCAGTGACCACCACTTTTATTTATAATCCGTTCTCTGCCTGAAAAAAGCGATACACAGCACACAGTGACTCAGTCACATACCATATCTGTGTGCACTGCTCAGGCTCAGGCCAGTGTGCTGCATCATCTATATATATTATATATCTGTCTGACTGCTCAGCTCACACAGCTTATAATTGTGGGGGAGACTGGGGAGCACTACTGCAGTGCCAGTTATAGGTTATAGCAGGAGCCAGGAGTACATAATATTATATTAAAATTAAACAGTGCACACTTTTGCTGCAGGAGTGCCACTGCCAGTGTGACTAGTGACCAGTGACCTGACCACCAGTATATAATATTAGTAGTATACTATCTCTTTATCAACCAGTCTATATTAGCAGCAGACACAGTACAGTGCGGTAGTTCACGGCTGTGGCTACCTCTGTGTCGGCACTCGGCAGCCCGTCCATAATTGTATATACCACCTAACCGTGGTTTTTTTTTCCTTTCTTTATACATACATACTAGTTACGAGTATACTATCTCTTTATCAACCAGTCTATATATTAGCAGCAGACACAGTACAGTGCGGTAGTTCACGGCTGTGGCTACCTCTGTGTCGGCACTCGGCAGCCCGTCCATAATTGTATACTAGTATCCAATCCATCCATCTCCATTGTTTACCTGAGGTGCCTTTTAGTTGTGCCTATTAAAATATGGAGAACAAAAATGTTGAGGTTCCAAAATTAGGGAAAGATCAAGATCCACTTCCACCTCGTGCTGAAGCTGCTGCCACTAGTCATGGCCGAGACGATGAAATGCCAGCAACGTCGTCTGCCAAGGCCGATGCCCAATGGCATAGTACAGAGCATGTCAAAACCAAAACACCAAATATCAGTAAAAAAAGGACTCCAAAACCTAAAATAAAATTGTCGGAGGAGAAGCGTAAACTTGCCAATATGCCATTTACCACACGGAGTGGCAAGGAACGGCTGAGGCCCTGGCCTATGTTCATGGCTAGTGGTTCAGCTTCACATGAGGATGGAAGCACTCAGCCTCTCGCTAGAAAACTGAAAAGACTCAAGCTGGCAAAAGCACCGCAAAGAACTGTGCGTTCTTTGAAATCCCAAATCCACAAGGAGAGTCCAATTGTGTCGGTTGCGATGCCTGACCTTCCCAACACTGGACGTGAAGAGCATGCGCCTTCCACCATTTGCACGCCCCCTGCAAGTGCTGGAAGGAGCACCCGCAGTCCAGTTCCTGATAGTCAGATTGAAGATGTCAGTGTTGAAGTACACCAGGATGAGGAGGATATGGGTGTTGCTGGCGCTGGGGAGGAAATTGACCAGGAGGATTCTGATGGTGAGGTGGTTTGTTTAAGTCAGGCACCCGGGGAGACACCTGTTGTCCGTGGGAGGAATATGGCCGTTGACATGCCAGGTGAAAATACCAAAAAAATCAGCTCTTCGGTGTGGAGGTATTTCACCAGAAATGCGGACAACAGGTGTCAAGCCGTGTGTTCCCTTTGTCAAGCTGTAATAAGTAGGGGTAAGGACGTTAACCACCTCGGAACATCCTCCCTTATACGTCACCTGCAGCGCATTCATAATAAGTCAGTGACAAGTTCAAAAACTTTGGGTGACAGCGGAAGCAGTCCACTGACCAGTAAATCCCTTCCTCTTGTAACCAAGCTCACGCAAACCACCCCACCAACTCCCTCAGTGTCAATTTCCTCCTTCCCCAGGAATGCCAATAGTCCTGCAGGCCATGTCACTGGCAAGTCTGACGAGTCCTCTCCTGCCTGGGATTCCTCCGATGCATCCTTGCGTGTAACGCCTACTGCTGCTGGCGCTGCTGTTGTTGCCGCTGGGAGTCGATGGTCATCCCAGAGGGGAAGTCGTAAGCCCACTTGTACTACTTCCAGTAAGCAATTGACTGTTCAACAGTCCTTTGCGAGGAAGATGAAATATCACAGCAGTCATCCTACTGCAAAGCGGATAACTGAGGCCTTGGCATCCTGGGTGGTGAGAAACGTGGTTCCGGTATCCATCATTACTGCAGAGCCAACTAGAGACTTGTTGGAGGTACTGTGTCCCCGGTACCAAATACCATTTCATTTCTCTAGGCAGGCGATACCGAAAATGTACACAGACCTCAGAAAAAGAGTCACCAGTGTCCTAAAAAATGCAGCTGTACCCAATGTCCACTTAACCACGGACATGTGGACAAGTGGAGCAGGGCAGGGTCAGGACTATATGACTGTGACAGCCCACTGGGTAGATGTATGGACTCCCGCCGCAAGAACAGCAGCGGCGGCACCAGTAGCAGCATCTCGCAAACGCCAACTCTTTCCTAGGCAGGCTACGCTTTGTATCACCGCTTTCCAGAATACGCACACAGCTGAAAACCTCTTACGGCAACTGAGGAAGATCATCGCGGAATGGCTTACCCCAATTGGACTCTCCTGTGGATTTGTGGCATCGGACAACGCCAGCAATATTGTGTGTGCATTAAATCTGGGCCAATTCCAGCACGTCCCATGTTTTGCACATACCTTGAATTTGGTGGTGCAGAATTTTTTAAAAAACGACAGGGGCGTGCAAGAGATGCTGTCGGTGGCCAGAAGAATTGCGGGACACTTTCGGCGTACAGGCACCACGTACAGAAAACTGGAGCACCACCAAAAACTACTGAACCTGCCCTGCCATCATCTGAAGCAAGAAGTGGTAACGAGGTGGAATTCAACCCTCTATATGCTTCAGAGGTTGGAGGAGCAGCAAAAGGCCATTCAAGCCTATACAATTGAGCACGATATAGTAGGTGGAATGCACCTGTCTCAAGTGCAGTGGAGAATGATTTCAACGTTGTGCAAGGTTCTGATGCCCTTTGAACTTGCCACACGTGAAGTCAGTTCAGACACTGCCAGCCTGAGTCAGGTCATTCCCCTCATCAGGCTTTTGCAGAAGAAGCTGGAGGCATTGAAGGAGGAGCTAACACGGAGCGATTCCGCTAGGCATGTGGGACTTGTGGATGCAGCCCTTAATTCGCTTAACAAGGATTCACGGGTGGTCAATCTGTTGAAATCAGAGCACTACATTTTGGCCACCGTGCTCGATCCTAGATTTAAAGCCTACCTTGGATCTCTCTTTCCGGCAGACACAGGTCTGCTGGGGTTGAAAGACCTGCTGGTGACAAAATTGTCAAGTCAAGCGGAACGCGACCTGTCAACATCTCCTCCTTCACATTCTCCCGCAACTGGGGGTGCGAGGAAAAGGCTCAGAATTCCGAGCCCACCCGCTGGCGGTGATGCAGGGCAGTCTGGAGCGACTGCTGATGCTGACATCTGGTCCGGACTGAAGGACCTGACAACGATTACGGACATGTCGTCTACTGTCACTGCATATGATTCTCTCAACATTGATAGAATGGTGGAGGATTATATGAGTGACCGCATCCAAGTAGGCACGTCACACAGTCCGTACTTATACTGGCAGGAAAAAGAGGCAATTTGGAGGCCCTTGCACAAACTGGCTTTATTCTACCTAAGTTGCCCTCCCACAAGTGTGTACTCCGAAAGAGTGTTTAGTGCCGCCGCTCACCTTGTCAGCAATCGGCGTACGAGGTTACATCCAGAAAATGTGGAGAAGATGATGTTCATTAAAATGAATTATAATCAATTCCTCCGCGGAGACATTGACCAGCAGCAATTGCCTCCACAAAGTACACAGGGAGCTGAGATGGTGGATTCCAGTGGGGACGAATTGATAATCTGTGAGGAGGGGGATGTACACGGTGATATATCGGAGGGTGAAGATGAGGTGGACATCTTGCCTCTGTAGAGCCAGTTTGTGCAAGGAGAGATTAATTGCTTCTTTTTTGGGGGGGGTCCAAACCAACCCGTCATATCAGTCACAGTCGTGTGGCAGACCCTGTCACTGAAATGATGGGTTGGTTAAAGTGTGCATGTCCTGTTTTGTTTATACAACATAAGGGTGGGTGGGAGGGCCCAAGGACAATTCCATCTTGCACCTCTTTTTTCTTTTCTTTTTCTTTGCATCATGTGCTGATTGGGGAGGGTTTTTTGGAAGGGACATCCTGCGTGACACTGCAGTGCCACTCCTAGATGGGCCCGGTGTTTGTGTCGGCCACTAGGGTCGCTAATCTTACTCACACAGCTACCTCATTGCGCCTCTTTTTTTCTTTGCGTCATGTGCTGTTTGGGGAGGGTTTTTTGGAAGGGACATCCTGCGTGACACTGCAGTGCCACTCCTAGATGGGCCCGGTGTTTGTGTCGGCCACTAGGGTCGCTAATCTTACTCACACAGCTACCTCATTGCGCCTCTTTTTTTCTTTGCGTCATGTGCTGTTTGGGGAGGGTTTTTTGGAAGGGACATCCTGCGTGACACTGCAGTGCCACTCCTAGATGGGCCCGGTGTTTGTGTCGGCCACTAGGGTCGCTTATCTTACTCACACAGCGACCTCGGTGCAAATTTTAGGACTAAAAATAATATTGTGAGGTGTGA
Source organism: Pseudophryne corroboree (assembly GCF_028390025.1). Classification (NCBI taxonomy): domain Eukaryota; kingdom Metazoa; phylum Chordata; class Amphibia; order Anura; family Myobatrachidae; genus Pseudophryne; species Pseudophryne corroboree. The sequence goes on along the minus strand of NC_086445.1, from coordinate 60,747,230 downwards.
GGTATTCAGAATAGACTGAAAATGAGTGTAAATTATGGTTTTTGAGGTTAATAATACTTTGGGATCAAAATGACCCCCAAATTCTATGATTTAAGCTGTTTTTTAGTGTTTTTGGAAAAAAACACCCGAATCCAAAACACACCCGAATCCGACAAAAAAAATTCGGTGAGGTTTTGCCAAAACGCGTTCGAACCCAAAACACGGCCGCGGAACCGAACCCAAAACCAAAACACAAAACCCGAAAAATTTCAGGCGCTCATCTCTAATATCTAAGGGAATCCACGTGCACAGTGGGAATACCAGTCCGCATCGGACATCTATACTAATCCTGTTTGGGCGGCTACATCTAACTGTTTATAACAAAGTCACATACTCTTCTGGAGGGTCATGTGTTCTCTGCGGGAGCGCTGCGGAGTGTGTGTGTGCGCTGTGTGAATGACTGATGATAAATATAAATAAATAGTACCCATCAGAGGGCGCATGCTAACATCGGCTGTGTGGTACAAAACGATTCAATGCCAGACGCAAGGTTCTGAGTTTTAATGCCACTAAGGAACCTATTTCAAATGCAAGCGTTTCTATAAGATAGAACGCAGCGAGCGCCTGTGCGGGCGTGTGTGTGTGTCCATTGTTCTAATTCTATTATTAAGCCATTCACTATACCAGAGTCTATGACAGCTTTTCTGGGTGTCAAATCTTTCCAGGTCCCACCTACAACTACACTTAATGACTAGTCAGAGTGGACATTCAAGCTATGCTAAAGGCAATGTCTATGTTGTAGTTGGTGTTTGGGTTACCAACGTTATAGTCGCATAAATAACGTAGTTAATAGCCAGTTCTGGCCTCAGAACAGTTTCGACGGCTTGTTACTCACATTGGTATATCGCCTGAGGATTTACGCATGTCTGCTATAGATGTCAGCCATGTTAGTTCTCTTAGTTCACCATCAATCTTTGTGGTTGACAGACGCTTTGCGTGGCCTTACGCGAAAATGTGTTATTTACTCCTAAATTAGGAAGTTAAAGTTTTCACGCTCCAGCGTGAGAGTCTATTTACAGTTCTTACAAGGAAAACTGCACCAGGGTTCAAATCTTTTAAACCTCAGTCTTTTCCAGTAGGTCCTACAACACACGACATGACTACACGTGGTCAAGAAGGTGGTTTAATTGTCGTTCGGACACAACGGCTGCTGTCAAGCCAATGGCATGGCAAGTTTTAATTGCCTTGTTTCTTCTTTTGGGCGAGCATTTCTTCTGTCTCATTCGACATTATTACTCAAATCCACAGATCTGCGGTAACATAATTAGTGTCAATCACACATAGAGTTCCATTGTCTACCACCTTTGCGGTGGTTTGTCAAGGCTAGATCCAAAACTTTCCAACCTGTGTCAGAGGACACAAAGGGCAGCTCTATAGACCGCTATTCAGTCTCTCCTAGATTCAAGGTTATTTCAATTTTGTTTGTAGTACCGCAGCCGGCCACACTGTTACAGGGGCGTATCTACCCATTGGCCGGGATGGCACTCGCCAGGGGCGCCAGCCAAGGAGGGGCGCCGCCCAGCTGTTCCATCCGCGGCCATTGGGTAGATTCACTGTGCAGAGGCTGCGTGATCACCTGCCTGCCGCCGCCGCGCCCCCCCGCCCCCCCTCCCCTTCCGCTCTCCATCCTCTCCTTACCCGCAGTGAAGTAAGTGACCACGGCAGCAGCAGCCACTGTTCTTGATGCTGGTGTCCGTCACTTGCACCGCACTACAATCAAGAATGTGTAGAAACGACAGCTCCCAGCAGCAGCCCTTATTGCTGAGAGCTCCCGGCCGCAAAGGCTGCTGGGAGCTGTAGTTTTTGCAGAGTTTTTTGATTGTAGTGCAGTGTTGGACGGACACCGGCATCAGGAACAGTGGATGCCGCCGCCGCTGCTGATGAGCAACTGCCTGGAGGGGGATAAGACAGGAGAGAAAAAATAATAAAAAAACAACAACAAATATATATATATATATATATAATATATTTATATATTAAGAATTTACTTACCGATAATTCTATTTCTCGTAGTCCGTAGTGGATGCTGGGGACTCCGTCAGGACCATGGGGAATAGCGGCTCCGCAGGAGACGGGGCACAAAAATAAAGCTTTAGCATCAGGTGGTGTGTACTGGCTCCTCCCCCTATGACCCTCCTCCAAGCCTCAGTTAGGATACTGTGCCCGGACGAGCGTACACAATAAGGAAGGATATTGAACCCCGGGTAAGACTCATACCAGCCACACCAATCACACCGTATAACTTGTGATCTGAACCCAGTTAACAGTATGACAAACGTAGGAGCCTCTGAACAGACGGCTCACAACAAATAACAACCCGATTTTTTTTGTAACAATAACTATGTACAAGTATTGCAGACAATCCGCACTTGGGATGGGCGCCCAGCATCCACTACGGACTACGAGAAATAGAATTATCGGTAAGTAAATTCTTATTTTCTCTAACGTCCTAAGTGGATGCTGGGGACTCCGTCAGGACCATGGGGATTATACCAAAGCTCCCAAACGGGCGGGAGAGTGCGGATGACTCTGCAGCACCGAATGAGAGAACTCAAGGTCCTCCTCAGCCAGGGTATCAAATTTGTAGAATTTTGCAAACGTATTTGCCCCTGACCAAGTAGCAGCTCGGCAGAGTTGTAATGCCGAGACTCCCCGGGCAGCCGCCCAGGATGAGCCCACTTTCCTTGTGGAATGGGCCTTGACAGATTTAGGTTGTGGCAAGCCTGCCACAGAATGTGCAAGTTGAATTGTGCTGCAAATCCAACGAGCAATCGTCTGCTTAGAAGCAGGAGCACCCATCTTGTTGGGTGCATACAATATAAGCAGTGAGTCAGACTTTCTGACTCCCGCCGTTCTTGAAATATATATTTTCAATGCCCGGACCACGTCCAACAACTTGGAATCCTCCAACTCGTTAGTAGCCGCAGGCACCACAATAGGCTGGTTCAGGTGAAACGCTGACACCACCTTAGGCAGAAAATGAGGACGCGTCCGCAGTTCTGCCCTGTCCGTATGGAAAATCAGATATGGGCTCTTATATGATAAAGCCGCCAATTCTGATACTCTCCTGGCTGAAGCCAGGGCCAGTAGCATGGTTACTTTCCATGTGAGATACTTCAGCTCCACCGATTTGAGCGGCTCAAACCAATGGGATTTGAGAAAATCCAAGACTACATTAAGATCCCACGGTGCCACTGGGGGCACAACCGGGGGCTGTATATGTAGTACTCCTTTTACAAAAGTCTGGACTTCAGGAACTGAAGCCAATTCTTTCTGGAAGAAAATCGACAGGGCCGAAATTTGAACCTTAATGGACCCCAATTTGAGGCCCATAGACAATCCTGTTTGCAGGAAATGTAGGAATCGACCCAGTTGAAATTCCTCCGTGGGGGCCTTCCTGGCCTCACACCACGCAACATATTTTCTCCAAATGCGGTGATAATGTTGTGCAGTCACCTCCTTCCTGGCTTTTACCAGTGTAGGAATGACCTCTTCCGGAATGCCTTTTTCCTTTAGAATTCGGCGTTCAACCGCCATGCCGTCAAACGCAGCCGCGGTAAGTCTTGGAATAGACACGGTCCCTGCTGAAGCAGGTCCCGTCTTAGAGGTAGAGGCCACGGATCCTCCGTGAGCATCTCTTGAAGTTCCGGGTACCAAGTTCTTCTTGGCCAATCCGGAGCCACTAGTATCGTTCTTACTCCCTTCTGCCGTATAATTCTCAGTACTTTTGGTATGAGAGGCAGAGGAGGGAACACATACACTGACTGGAACACCCACGGTGTTACCAGAGCGTCCACAGCTATTGCCTGAGGATCTCTTGACCTGGCGCAATACCTGTCCAGTTTTTTGTTGAGGCGGGACGCCATCATATCCACCATTGGTTTTTCCCAACGGTTCACAATCATGTGGAAGACTTCTGGATGAAGTCCCCACTCTCCCAGGTGTAGATCGTGTCTGCTTCCCAGTTGTCCACTCCCGGAATGAATACTGCTGACAGTGCTATCACATGATCTTCCGCCCAGCGAAGAATCCTTGCAGCTTCTGCCATTGCTGTCCTGCTTCTTGTGCCGCCCTGTCTGTTTACGTGGGCGACTGCCGTGATGTTGTCCGACTGGATCAACACCGGCTGACCCTGAAGCAGGGGTTTTGCCAGACTTAGAGCATTGTAAATCGCTCTTAGCTCCAGTATATTTATGTGAAGAGACATCTCCAGGCTTGACCATACTCCCTGGAAGTTTCTTCCTTGTGTGACCGCTCCCCAGCCTCTCAGACTGGCATCCGTGGTCACCAGGACCCAGTCCTGTATGCCGAATCTGCGGCCCTCTAACAGATGAGCACTCTGCAACCACCACAGAAGAGACACCCTTGTCCGTGGCGATAAGGTTATCTGCTGATGCATCTGCAGATGCGATCCGGACCATTTGTCCAGCAGATCCCACTGAAAAGTTCGTGCGTGGAATCTGCCGAATGGAATCGCTTCGTAAGAAGCCACCATCTTTCCCAGGACTCTTGTGCATTGATGTACAGAGTGACACTGTCCCTGGTTTTAGGAGGTTCCTGACAAGTTCGGATAACTCCCTGGCTTTCTCCTCCGGAAGAAACACCTTTTTCTGAACCGTGTCCAGAATCATTCCCAGGAACAGCAGACGTGTTGCCGGGGTCAACTGAGATTTTGGAAAATTCAGAATCCACCCGTGTTGTTGCAGCACTACTTGGGTTAGTGCTACTCCGTCCTCCAGCTGTTCTCTGGACCTTGCCCTTATCAGGAGATCGTCCAAGTAAGGGATAATTAATACGCCTTTTCTTCGTAGAAGAACCATCATTTCGGCCATTACCTTGGTAAAGACCCGAGTTGCCGTGGACAATCCAAACGGCAGCGTCTGAAACTGATAATGACAGTTTTGCACCACGAACCTGAGGTACCCTTGATGTGAAGGGCAAATTGGGACATGCAGGTAAGCATCCTTTATGTCCAGGGACACCATAAAGTCCCCTTCTTCCAGATTTGCTATCACTGCTCTGAGTGACTCCATCTTGAACTTGAATTTTTGTATGTACAGGTTCAAAGATTTCAGATTTAGAATAGGTCTTACCGAGCCGTCCGGCTTCGGTACCACAAATAGCGTGGAATAATACCCCTTTCCCTGTTGTAGGAGGGGTACCTTGACTATCTCACCTGCTGAGCAAACAGCTTGTGAATGGCTTCCAATACCGTCGCCCTGTCTGAGGGAGACGTTGGCAAAGCAGACTTTAGGAACCGGCGAGGGGGAGACTTCTCGAATTCCAATCTGTAACCCTGAGATACTACCTGCAGAATCCAGGGGTCCACCTGTGAGCAAGCCCACTGTGCGCTGAAATTCTTGAGTCGACCCCCCACCGTTCCTGAGTCCGCTTGTAAGGCCCCAGCGTCATGCTGAGGGCTTTGCAGAACCCTGGGAGGGCTTCTGTTCCTGGGCAGGGGCTGCTTGCTGCCCTCTCTTACCCCTTCCTCTGCCCCTAGGCAGATATGACTGTCCTTTTGTCCGCTTGTTCTTATAGGACCGAAAGGACTGCGGCTGAAAAGACGGTGTCTTTTTCTGTTGGGAGGGGGTCTGCGGTAAAAAGGTGGATTTTCCGGCAGTTGCCGTGGCCACCAGATCCGATAGACCGACGCCAAATAATTCCTCCCCTTTATACGGCAATACTTCCATATGTCGTTTGGAATCCGCATCACCTGACCACTGTCGCGTCCATAAACTCCTTCTGGCAGATATGGACATCGCATTTACTCTCGATGCCAGAGTGCAAATATCTCTCTGCGCATCTCGCATATAAAGGAAAGCATCCTTTAATTGCTCTATAGTCAATAAAATACTGTCCCTGTCCAGGGTATCAATATTTTCAGTCAGGGAATCCAACCAGACGACCCCAGCACTGCACATCCAGGCTGAGGCGATGGCCGGTCGCAGTATAACACCAGTATGTGGGGGAAATTTACTAAGCTCCCGATTTTGACCGAGATGCCGTTTTTTCATCAAAGTGTCATCTCGGTAATTTACTAAGCAATAATCACGGCAGTGATGAGGGCATTCGTAATTTTTTGCAAGTCCAAGAAAAAAATTACGAATGAATACACCATCGGTCAAAACGCGGCTGTTTAAGTATGAATCTCGGTCATTTACTAAGAAGTGCAAAGCAAAAAAAAACCAAACACTGCCGTGAAAAATTACAACTCGTAAAAAAGTGCTAAAAAAAACCAGACCTTTTTTTGTTATTCGTGATTGGATAGGCATGCACGGATCTATGAGATCCGTGCATGTATATCAGTGGGAAGGGGTGGGAAAGTGCTTATTTTTTCAAAAAAAATTGCGTGGGGTCCCCCCTCCTAAGCATAACCAGCCTCGGGCTCTTTGAGCCGATCCTGGTTGCAGAAATATGGGGAAAAAATTGACAGGGGTTCCCCCATATTTAAGCAACCAGCATAGGGCTCTGCGCCTGGTCCTGGTTCCAAAAAGAGTAGGGGTCCCCCGTATTTTTAAAACCAGCACCGGGCTCCACTAGCTGGACAGATAATGCCACAGCCGGGGGTCACTTTTATATAGTGCCCTGCGGCCGTGGCATCAAAAATCCAACTAGTCACCCCTGGCCGGGGTACCCTGGGGGAGTGGGGACCCCTTCAATCAAGGGGTCCCCCCCCCCCCCAGCCACCCAAGGGCCAGGGGTGAAGCCCGAGGCTGTCCCCCCCTATCCAATGGGCTGCGGATGGGGGGGCTGATAGCCTTTGTTGTAAAAGAAAATATATTGTTTTTAGTAGCAGTACTACAAGTCCCAGCAAGCCTCCCCCGCATGCTGGTACTTGGAGAACCACAAGTACCAGCATGCGGCGGAAAAACGGGCCCGCTGGTACCTGTAGTAGTACTACTACTAAAAAAATACCCAAAAAAACACAAGACACACACACACCGTGAAAGTATAATTTTATTACATACATACATACATACTTACCTTATGTTCCCATGCAGGTCGGTCCTCTTCTCCAGTAGAATCCAAGGGGTACCTGTTGAAGAAATTATACTCACGAGATCCAGGGGTCCAGGGTCCTCGGGGAATCCAGGTGTAATCCACGTACTTGAAAAAAATAACAAAACGGACACCCGAGCCACGCACTAAAAGGGGACCCATGTTTGCACATGGATCCCCTTTTCCCGACTGCCAGAAACCCACTCTGACTGATGTCTAAGTGGGTTTCTTCAGCCAATCAGGGAGTGCCACGTTGTAGCACTCTCCTGATCGGCTGTGTGCTCCTGTACTGAGCGACAGGCGGCACACGGCAGTGTTACAATGTAGCGCCTATGCGCTCCATTGTAACCAATGCTGGGAACTTTCTGCCCTGCGGTTGACCTAAAGTGACGTCACCGCTGAGCAGAAAGTTCCCAGCATTGGTTACAATGGAGCGCATAGGCGCTACATTGTAACACTGTCGTGTGCTGCCTGTCATTCAGTACAGGAGCACACAGCCGATCAGGAGAGTGCTACAACGTGGCACTCCCTGATTGGCTGAGGAAACCCACTTAGACAGAAGTCAGAGTGGGTTTTCTGGCAGTCGGGAAAAGGGGATCCATGTGCAAACATGGGTCCCCTTTTAGTTCGTGGCTCGGGTCAGCGTTTTGTTATTTTTTTCAAGTACGTGGATTACACCTGGATTCCCCGAGGAGCCTGGACCCCTGGATCTCGTGAGTATAATTTCTTCAACAGGTACCCCTTGGATTCTACTGGAGAAGAGGACCGACCTGCGTGGGAACTTAAGGTAAGTATGTATGTATGTGTGTATGTATGTAATAAAATTTATACTTTCACGGTGTGTGTGTCTTGTGTTTTTTTGGGTATTTTTTTAGTAGTAGTACTACAGGTACCAGCGGGCCCGTTTTTCCGCCGCATGCTGGTACTTGTGGTTCTCCAAGTACCAGCATGCGGGGGAGGCTTGCTGGGACTTGTAGTACTGCTACTAAAAACAATATCTGTTCTTTTACAACAAAGGCTATCAGCCCCCCCATCCGCAGCCCATTGGATGGGGGGGGACAGCCTCGGGCTTCACCCCTGGCCCTTGGGTGGCTGGGGGGGGGACCCCTTGATTGAAGGGGTCCCCACTCCCCCAGGGTACCCCGGCCAGGGGTGACTAGTTGGATTTTTGATGCCACGGCCGCAGGGCACTAGATAA
>NC_086445.1:60663994-60733994 GCF_028390025.1 Pseudophryne corroboree | reverse complement strand
ATGTGTCCAGAACGCGAGATCCAACGGCAGGGGTGGAGATGCTCTCACAATCTCGTGGCCGTACAGCCTCGTGTATCTATTTCCACCGTTCCGCTCCTCCCTCGGTTGCTAAAACGGATCACAAGAGAGGCCGCCACAGTCATACTAGTAGCGCCTCATTGGTCTCGGAGAGCTTGGATCTCAGATCTCCGCGGACTACTCGCAGATGATCCTTGCCGCTCCTACTACGTCCGGACCTGTTACAACAGGGTCCGTTCCTTTACCCTGATTTAGCGCGGCGGCGTTTGACGGGGTGGCTGTTGAGCCGCCCTCTTAAGAAGGGACGGCATTCCAGAATCTGTTATACCAACCATGTTACGTGCTAGGAAGCCAGTTACGGCAGCTCATTATTGCAGAATTTGGCGTGCCTATATAGGTTGGTGTGAAGCTCAGACATCATCTTTCAAGTTATTCCGTCTTTTGTTATTTCTACAGACGGGGTTAGATGGAGGACTGCGTTTATCTACACTAAAGGTGCAGGTATCTGCTTTGTCAATTTACTTTCAAAGACGTTTGGGCTCTATTGCCGTCTGTACACACTTTTCTGCAAGGTGTCCTCAGAGTACAGCCTCCATTCATTCCACCTACAGCGCCATGAACTTGATTCTGGTTTTAGATTTCTTAGTCTTCATATTTTGAACCCTTTCAACAAGTGGATATTAAGTTTCTCACTGGGGAAACTATTTTTCTTCTAGCCTTAGCTTCGGCAGGGCGTATTTCAGATTTGGGTGCCTTGTCATGCAAGCCACCGTATTTGGTGTTTCATGATGACCGAGCGGAACTTCGGACGAATCCCGCTTTCTTGCCAATGGTAGTGTCATCTTTTTCACATCAGTCAACCAATAGTAGTTCCTGTGTTAACAGGAAAGTCTGGAACTTTGGATGTGGTACGTGCATTACGCGTTTATGTATCCCGAACGTCTACAGTTCGTAAGACGGACACGTTGTTGGTTCTCTATGATAATGCCAATATGGGTTGGCCAGCTTCTAAGCAGACCTTATTCAGATGGATTAAACTGACCATACGTCAGGCTTACCTTCATGCTAGGTTACAGCCGCCTGCATCAGTAACCGCTCATTCCACACGTTCTGTGGGAACTTCATGGGCAGCTGGTCGTGGGGCTTCTGCGACGCAGCTTTTCCATGTGGCTACATGGTCAGCAGTGCACACGTTTGTGCGCTTTTACATGTTTGATACGTTTGCGGCATCAGCTTCTAGCTTTGGCCGCCTAGTGTTACAGGTGCCAAACAGCTCTCCCGCCCACGGGGGAAGCTTTGGTACGTCCCAAGAGTACTCCAGTGACCCCTAGTGGATGAAAAAGAAAATAGGATTTTGGTACTTACCAGGTAAATCCTTTTCTTTGAATCTATAGGGGGCACTGGACGCCCACCCAGAGCAGTTTTACCTGGTTTGTGGTAAGTTCAGGGGATCTTATGGTAACACATTCTCACCGACTGGTTCAAAGTTTCAAGTTCTATCGGTTATGGTGTCAACTGTTTAGTTGTCAGTAACGTTATGTGTCAACTTTATTGTTGTCCGTTATTTTATAATGTTATATGTAATTCTCCATTGTTCACTTCTCTGTCGCTCCTATTTGGCTCAGTAAAAAACACTGGGGATCCTGGGAGTATGGAGGTAGGAAGAGGAGGGTTGCTCATTTAAATATTTAAATGTGCCTTCCCTGCTACGCACCGTCCATATCCCAAGAGTACTCCAGTGTCTCCTATGGATTCAAAGAAAAGGATTTACCTGGTAAGTACCAAATTCCTATTTTTACAGTATGCAAATTGTAGATGTTACTTCAGTGCTGATTGGTTGCCATGAGCAACTTCTCCGCTCTTATCACTGAGTAAATCTCCCCCTAAGGCCCCCATTTATCGACGATGAATAACCCCTTTAACACTCGCTATAGGGATTATGTCACCATTTCTGTATTCCTCAAACAGCGTTTGCCCCTGTACCGCTCAAGCCAGCTTTAGCCGGTGAGAATGGTATGGTCCCCATTACCGGCAATGGGGACCCAGTTCTGCATTTCCAGCTTCACCAAAGCCTTCCGGGAATTGCTGGGTTCTCGCCGGGTGCAGGAGTCATGCACATGCACATGCACATGCACATGCACAGATGGGATGTTGCCCTTGCAGCGTTAGGCTGCCAGCAGAAGAGCGGAGGATATCGATGAGGGGGAAGACGGCGCTGGACTTCACCGGACCTTGCCGGAGAGGTAGGTAATGCTGAATAACAGCTGTATTTTCGTTTGTACCACTGTGATACTGAACGAACAATGACGCTGGTGTTATTTTTCTTTAATAAATGGGGTCCTAACTAAGAGAAGGAAAAGCAGATGAGGGAAGAGGGCACTGCTCATGAGAGCTTACATTTTAAAAGGGAGGGACAGACCAGGGCCGTATTTTTATATGGGCTCAATGGGCAGTTGCAGATTTTTGAAAATCGGCCCTGGGGAACCAGAAATATCTGACTTCAAAGCAGTGGTCTGACCCCATCCAAGCCTGTTAATTGCTCTTCCCAGCCAGATAGCTCAGGTTCTGTCTGACTTAGTTTTCTGAAGGTATATTCCTAAAGCTGGGACTCTCCCCTTTCAGTGGACACTGGCAGCTTGTCTCTGCTATGCCCAGAACCAGAGATATCAGCCTTCCAGCAGCTGGTCCCTGCTTCAGCTCCACACGCCTGGTATGCAGTTTTATATTCTTGTTGGTGGATTGCTCTGGCTCCTGAACTCTGATCCCTAAGTCCCCAGTACCTCCTGAAAGGTGAGACTCTCTGGTTTTCTATCCCATTGAAAGTTAAGAAATCTATTTCCAGAAACTAAAGATATCTGCAGTCGAGCAAGCTACCCACCCACCGGAAAATAATGAATATTAAGCCCACTCCACTATCCACCCCTCCCCTGCGTATTAGACACCCCTTACCACCCTGGACGTCATTGCCAAATATCCAGGGGTGGATTGGGATAGAAAATTTATGGAAGCAGCCCTAATGGGGGTGCGGTCTGTTGAGGGGGCGCGATCACTCCTCATAGGTCCTGATTGTACGCAATTTCGGCCTTCCTTGCATCTGGTGTCTGAGATTAGGGGCGGACTGGGAACTAAGTGGCTCTGTAAAATTTTGTACCAGTGGCCCGACATGGGCAACATAAGAGGTATAACATACGTGTAGCCATGTCCGCATCACTGGATGGCAGAGCTGCTGTACTCAGGGGTGCTTTAAGAGAGGAGGAGGCCTGGGTGCGGCCTCCTCCGTTCGGGCCCCCTCCTCTCTGCCGTCAGCACTGAGAGTCTGAGCACTAGAGCGCTCAGACTCTACTGCGCATGCGCAGATCTCCGGGAAAATGGTGCAGTGGCCATTTTCCCTGAGATTCCTCTACTGTGCAGAACTCCGTGAAAATGGCCGCTGGGACATTTTCACAGAGTTTTAATACCGCCGTGGACATCGTCACGGGACTCCGGAGGGGTGAGTATTTAGAAAATGGGTGCAGCATGTGCGGTGGGGCCCCCTCTGGACTCAGGGGCCCGTGTGCACTGCACCCATTATAGAAACACCAGTGGCTGTACTGCAGAGATGGAATAACAGAATAAATGGGGACAATGCAGTGTACTGAGTGTGGTGGGCTGCCTGTCATGCAGGGGGTGGGGCCACATGACAATAGACAAAACAGGCCCCACAGACAGGTTGGTCTACCAGGAATCTTCCTGCAAATATCCATTAAGCCAGTGATTTTCAACATTTTTAAACTCGTGGCACACTAGCCAAGATTTTAAAATTGCCAAGGCACACCATTGTTTTTTTTGGCCCGCAGTAATAAAACACATTGGCCCCGCAGTAATAAAACAAATGCTTTGACCCCTGCAGTAATAAAACACATTGGCTCTCCTTGTAATAAAACAGATTTATATTAATGCCACAAACTGCCCCCATAGTAATTCCACGCACATGCCCCCCTATAGTAATTCCACACACCTGCCCCCACCATAGTAATTCCTCACACATTAATGTTTATATTGTCAGAGTAAAAAATATTACATACACACCACATACAAACTCCAAACAGATGAGTCTCTGTCCATGCGTTTTGTGCATATACGGTAGCATACGCATTCGCACAGAGAAGCCACAAAGACATATACAACATATTCATACAACACATAGACAAAACATGTTTAGCATCATTATGTATGAAATCATATAATAGAGTTTAACATCAGATATATATGTATTATTGGAATGGAACAAGATAAACATGTCATGCTTGGTGTCAAAATGATCAGGGGAATGAGTGTGTTAATTTGATAGCAATGGGTAGATTGTAGCACATTGCAACGATTAGTTATGATTAAATGTATGAATATGAAGCCACAATTCTAAAGTGAACAAAGAACTACCTGAAAGACAGCATGGCTAATCCCTATGATGGCATCTTCAAGGCTGGACATTGCTTGCATATGAACTGACCAATAACACATCATGAATGAGAGATCTCCCTCCCCTGGACCAATAACAGAAGACTCAGTCCCAGACATGTACTTCCCCCAATACACAATATATAGGTATTTCCCCTCACCCAAGAAGTTCTGTTTCTGTTTTTTGTTGCTGTTGGTGCAGATTCAAAGATGGAGCAGACTGTGCATTGAGGGACAGGGTGAAGTATGCTGGCTGTAATTGATCCTTATGTAACTACAACTACTTCTTGTGTTATTGTAACACTGTAACCATATTTCTCTGACGTCCTAGTGGATGCTGGGAACTCCGAAAGGACCATGGGGAACAGCGGCTCCGCAGGAGACTGGGCACAACTAAAGAAAGCTTTTAGGTCACCTGGTGTGCACTGGCTCCTCCCACTATGACCCTCCTCCAAGCCTCAGTTAGATTTTGTGCCCGGCCGAGGTTGGATGCACACTAGGGGCTCTCCTGAGCTTCTAAAAAGAAAGTATATAATTAGGTTTTTTATTTTACAGTGAGACCTGCTGGCAACAGGCTCACTGCAGCGAGGGACTAAGGGGAGAAGAAGCGAACCTACCTGCTTGCAGCTAGCTTGGGCTTCTTAGGCTACTGGACACCATTAGCTCCAGAGGGATCGACCGCATGGAACTGGCCTTGGTGTTCGGTCCCGGAGCCGCGCCGCCGTCCCTCTTACAGAGCCAGAAGCAAGAAGAGGTCCGGAAAATTGGCGGCAGAAGACATCAGTCTTCACCAAGGTAGCGCACAGCACTGCAGCTGTGCGCCATTGCTCCTCATACACACTTCACACTCCGGTCACTGAGGGTGCAGGGCGCTAGGGGGGGTGCCCTGAGCAGCAATAAAAACACCTTGGCTGGCAAAAATACCACAATATATAGCCCCAGAGGCTATATATGTGATAATTACCCCTGCCAGAATCCATAAAAAAGCGGGAGAAAAGTCCGCGAAAAAGGGGCGGAGCTATCTCCTTCAGCACACTGGCGCCATTTCTCCCTCACAGCTCCGCTGGAAGGAAGCTCCCTGGCTCTCCCCTGCAGTCTACACTACAGAAAAGGGTAAAAAAAAGAGAGGGGGGGCACTAAATTTAGGCGCAGTATATATAACAGCAGCTATAGGGGACATAATTCAGTTAGTCCCTGCATTATATAGCGCTCTGGTGTGTGCTGGCATACTCTCACTCTGTCTCCCCAAAGGGCTTTTGTGGGTCCTGTCCTCTGTTAGAGCATTCCCTGTGTGTGTGCGGTGTGTCGGTACGGCTGTGTCGACATGTTTGATGAGGATAATGATGTGGAGGCGGAGCAGATGCCAATAGAAGGGATGTCACCCCCTGCGGGGCAGACACCTGAGTGGATGGACTTATGGAAGGAATTGCGTGCACGTGTCGACTCCTTACACAAAAAATTTGACGACATGCCAAATGCGGGACAGCCGGCTTCTCAGCTCGTGCCTGTCCCGGCGTCTCAAAGGCCATCGGGGGCTCTAAAACGCCCGCTACCTCAGATGGCAGACGTGGATGTCGACACGGATACTGACACCAGTGTCGACAACTATGAGTCTAGTCTAATGTCCACTAAGGCCATTTGTTGCATGATTGAAGCAATGAAAGAGGTGTTACAAATTTCTGCTATAAACCCAGGTACCACTAAAAAGGGTATTATGTTTGGGGAGAAAAAACTACCCGTAGTTTTTCCCCCATCAGAAGAATTAAATGAAGTGTGTGAAGAAGCGTGGGCTTTCCCTGATAAAAGATTGGTAATCTCTAAGAAGTTACTAATGGCGTTCCCTTTCCCGCCAGAGGATAGGTCACGTTGGGAGACACCCCCAAGGGTGGATAAAGCGCTCACACGTTTGTCAAAGAAGGTGGCACTACCGTCTCCGGATACGGCCGCCCTCAAGGAACCTGCTGATAGAAAGCAGGAGGCGATCCTGAAGTCTGTATATACACACGCAGGCATTATACTTAGACCAGCTATTGCGTCAGCATGGATGTGCAGTGCTGCCGCTGCGTGGTCAGATTCCCTGTCAGAAAATATTGACACCCTAGACAGGGACACTATTCTGCTAACCATAGAGCATATAAAAGACTCAGTCTTATACATGAGAGATGCACAGAGGGAGATCTGCCGGCTGGCATCTAAAATAAGTGCATTGTCCATTTCTGCTAGGAGAGGCTTATGGACTCTGCAGTGGACAGGAGATGCAGATTCAAAAAGGCACATGGAAGTTTTGCCTTTATAAGGGTGAGGAGTTATTTGGGGATGGTCTCTCGGACCTAGTTTCCACAGCAACTGCTGGGAAGTCAGCATTTTTACCCCATGTTCCCTCACAGCCTAAAAAGGCGCCGTTTTATCGGGTACAGTCCTTTCGGACTCAGAAAAACAGGCGTGGAAAAGGCGGGTCCTTTCTGTCCAGAGGCAGAGGTAGGGGAAAAAGGCTGCAACAAACAGCAGGTTCCCAGGAGCAAAAGTCCTCCCCCGCTTCTTCCAAGTCCGCCGCATGACGGTGGGGCTCCACAGGCGGAGCCAGGTACGGTGGGGGTCCGCCTCAAAAATTTCAGCGATCAGTGGGCTCGCTCACAGGTGGATCCCTGGATCCTGCAAATAGTATCTCAAGGGTACAAACTGGAATTCGAGGCGTCTCCACCCCACCGGTTCCTAAAATCTGCCTTGCCGATTACTCCTTCAGACAGGGAGGCTGTGCTAGCGGCAATTCACAAGCTGTATTCCCAGCAGGTGGTGATCAAGGTGCCCCTACTTCAACAAGGACGGGGTTACTATTCCACACTGTTTGTGGTACCGAAACCGGACGGTTCGGTGAGACCCATTTTAAATTTGAAATCCTTGAACACATACATAAAAAAATTCAAGTTCAAGATGGAATCGCTCAGGGCGGTTATTGCAAGCCTGGACGAGGGGGATTACATGGTATCCCTGGACATCAAGGATGCTTACCTGCATGTCCCCATTTACTATCCTCACCAGGAGTACCTCAGATTTGTGGTACAGGATTGCCATTACCAATTCCAGACGCTGCCGTTTGGACTCTCCACGGCACCGAGGGTGTTTACCAAGGTAATGGCGGAAATGATGATACTCCTTCGAAAAAAGGGAGTTTTAATTATCCCGTACTTGGACGATCTCCTAATAAAGGCGAGGTCCAAGGAGCAGTTGTTGGTGGGAGTAGCACTATCTCAGGAGGTGCTACACCAGCACGGTTGGATTCTGAATATTCCAAAATCACAGCTGGTTCCGACGACACGTCTACTGTTCCTGGGTATGATTCTGGATACAGTCCAGAAAAAAGTGTTTCTCCCGGAGGAGAAAGCCAAGGAGCTGTCATCTCTAGTCAGAGACCTCCTGAAACCAAAACAGGTATCGGTGCATCACTGCACGCGGGTCCTGGGAAAGATGGTGGCTTCTTACGAAGCAATTCCTTTCGGCAGGTTCCATGCCAGAATCTTTCAGTGGGACCTGTTGGACCAATGGTCCGGATCGCATCTTCAGATGCATCGCCTAATAACCTTGTCTCCAAGAACCAGGGTGTCTCTGCTGTGGTGGCTGCAGAGTGCTCATCTTCTAGAGGGCCGCAGATTCGGCATACAGGACTGGGTCCTGGTGACCACGGATGCCAGCCTTCGAGGCTGGGGGGCAGTCACACAGGGAAGAAACTTCCAAGGACTATGGTCGAGTCAGGAGACTTCCCTACACATAAATATTCTGGAACTAAGGGCCATTTACAATGCCCTAAGTCAGGCAAAATCCCTGCTTCTACACCAGCCGGTACTGATCCAGTCAGACAACATCACGGCAGTCGCCCATGTAAATCGACAGGGCGGCACAAGAAGCAGGATGGCAATGGCAGAAGCCACAAGGATTCTCCGATGGGCAGAAAATCACGTACTAGCACTGTCAGCAGTGTTCATTCCGGGAGTGGACAACTGGGAAGCAGACTTTCTCAGCAGGCACGACCTCCACCCGGGAGAGTGGGGACTTCATCCAGAAGTTTTCACGCTGATTGTAAATCGATGGGAACGGCCACAGGTGGACATGATGGCGTCCCGCCTAAACAAAAAACTAGAGATATTGCGCCAGGTCAAGGGACCCTCAGGCGATAGCTGTGGACGCTCTAGTGACACCGTGGGTGTACCAGTCAGTTTATGTGTTCCCTCCTCTGCCTCTCATACCAAGGGTACTGAGAATAATAAGAAAACGAGGAGTAAGAACAATACTCGTGGTTCCGGATTGGCCAAGACGAGCGTGGTACCCGGAACTTCAAGAGATGATCTCAGAGGACCCATGGCCTCTGCCGCTCAGACAGGACCTGCTGCAGCAGGGGCCCTGTCTGTTCCAAGACTTACCACGGCTGCGTTTGACGGCATGGCGGTTGAACGCCGGATCCTGAAGGAAAAGAGCATTCCGGAGGAAGTCATTCCTACGCTGATTAAAGCCAGGAAAGATGTAACTGCAAAGCATTATCACCGCATATGGCGGAAATATGTTGCTTGGTGTGAGGCCAAAAAGGCCCCAACAGAGGAATTTCAACTAGGTCGATTTCTGCATTTCCTACAAGCAGGAGTGACTATGGGCCTGAAATTAGGCTCCATTAAGGTACAGATCTCGGCTCTGTCGATTTTCTTCCAGAAAGAACTAGCTTCACTACCTGAAGTTCAGACGTTTGTGAAAGGAGTGCTGCATATTCAGCCCCCGTTTGTGCCTCCAGTGGCACCTTGGGATCTCAACGTGGTGTTGAGTTTCTTAAAATCACATTGGTTTGAGCCACTTAAAACCGTGGATCTAAAATATCTCGCGTGGAAAGTGGTCATGTTATTGGCCTTGGCTTCAGCCAGGCGTGTGTCAGAATTGGCAGCTTTGTCATGTAAAAGCCCTTATCTGATTTTCCATATGGATAGGGCGGAATTGAGGACTCGTCCCCAGTTTCTCCCTAAGGTGGTATCAGCTTTTCACTTGAACCAACCTATTGTGGTGCCTGCGGCTACTAGGGACTTGGAGGATTCCAAGTTACTGGACGTAGTCAGGGCCTTGAAAATGTATGTTTCCAGGACGGCTAGAGTCAGGAAAACTGACTCTCTCTATTTATCCTGTATGCACCTGTGACAGGACGGTACCGTACGGAAGCACTCGCCGCTTGCCGCGTCCCTTCGACTGCGCACAGAATGGAAGGTCAAGCCGCACGAGGCCTGACCACATAGGGGATTCCCGCTTACCGTCAGTAACCGCCTGTTACTGACTCCACCCACTGCACTGTGGGCGGGTTCTCGCTGCCACCACCAAACTCCTAACCTGCCGTGGCGTTTGGAACCACGGTTCTGCTCTGTATGTGCCGACGCACTGCTTTACCACACCTGTGTGGTGTCGACGAATCCCAACTAGCCACTTGCTAGGCCTCTACCGGTAGCTGGCGGAAGGCGGAGCTTGGAGACGTCAGGTGCTTCCCTGGACAGCCGGAGGACGGGGCTAGGTTTGGCCTAACCCTGTTGGTCACAAGATGAAGCAGTCTTCTTGAGGCAAAGATGTTTATTGCTCAATGATAACCTTTAAAAAGGCTCTTCCCTATTGCTAGGGGCAACAGCATACAATTAGATGTTTTCAGCAGAATAAGATGTTACAATACTTCTCCTATGGGCCAGCTGCCCTCCTTTTATCCCTCTCCAAGACCCCTTACCACAGGGGGTAAGCCCGCCCTGTGGTGCACAACCAATCAATGTTTACCCATGAGCTGTGCATGCCTTGGTCTCATGCACACCTAACATTGTCCTCTATGGACAGTGGGGAGTGGTCGGTCTCCTTTGACTCTCCCATCTTGGAGAGTCGGGATACTCCCCGGTGCCGTTCAGTCTGGCTGGGGGAAGTTTTCCCTCCTAAATCTGACCTCCAGAAACCTGCCCGGGACCCAGCTCACTGCCTGCAGCCTGGATTTGGGCTCCAGAGCTGGGCAGCCTGGCTCCCCGGTCCAGGTCTCTAGTCCACTATGGCTGATCTCCATGGAGCTCCAAGAAACCACTCAGCTTGTTTCATAGCTGAGCTGCTTCTTTCTCCCTGTGCCCCTTGGAAATGTGAGGCTGGATGGGAAAGCATTCCGTTTTTGGGGAAAAGGTCTGGGAGAATCCATCAGCCTGCACAGCCATGGATTCTTCCCTCCTGGGACACACAATCAAGTAAGTGCAATTTACCTTTTAAATACATTACATTTAAATCACACTGTACATGTTTATACATTTAAATACACTCTGAGCCTGCACAGGCTCCACATACCTAGGCACTGCAGTGCCTTACAACACACTGTACTGTCTACATTTTACACAATGTCTTGTTGTTTAACTACTGTGCCCAGCGCTCAGCGCTGGGCTTCCCTAGCCCTGCAGCCTGGCTGCTAGGGCTCTCTCTCAGTGCTGGAGGTATGGGGCTGGCTTCCCCCATCCTCCAACCTTCCTGCCTTCCTGCCTCTGGGGTCCAGGGAGCTGGCTCTCCCTGTCCCCCCAGTGTGGCACTACTCAGTGGCCTCACCGCACAGTGCGGCACACCCCCATGTACCGAAGCCCGGCGGCCCGGGACACTTGTCCCGGCCGCCGTGACTCTGGCTTGTTTCAGCGCTGAGGCGCCGGGAGCGTAGCTCCTGGACCCCCAGCACTCACCATCCTAATTCACCCACGCCGCTAGGGAGCCGGCTAGCCCGGTCCCCCATGAGCGGCGCCTGTGGTGGCCTCGCCGCGCAGGGAGCAGGCTAGCCCGGTCCCCTGTATGCGGCGCTGATTGTAAGTGGCCTCGCCGCAGCGTCCGGTGGGGAGCCGGGCTGCGGCGCACCCCCCTCGCCGGCTAGCAACCCGGGACGTCCGTCCCGGCTGCTGCGGCTGGCCACCCGTGCTGGGCTGAGGCGCCGGGAGCAGAGCTCCCGGACCCCAGCGGCGGCTCTCACAGAGAGCACTGCAGCAGGAGCCGAGCTCCCAGCCGCAGCGGGAGCCCTTCTCCCCGGCGCGCACACTCCAGTGCGCCCGGGGCTTCACCGACCGCTGCCGGGAGCGGAGCTCCCGGACTCTGGCGGTCAGCAGCTGCCTTCTCTCCCCCCGGCGCGCACACACTGCTGAGCGCGCCGGGGGGCTGTCCTCCCTGCCGTGGTCTCCGGAGAGGTCCGGGACCACGGCACATACAAAAAGTACACTTTTATACATTTTATAAACATGGCGCCTAGCGCCCACAGCATTTTTAAATCTGGCGCCGAGCGCCCCTTTGTCCCTCAAAATGGCGCCGGGCACTAGGGGTTAACCCCTTCAGTGCCAAGGCGGCCATTTGCCTCGTGGCTGGGGCTCTCCGGCCACAGCACCCAACAAACTGGGTGCTCCTGCTTCTAAGCAGACTATTGCTCGCTGGATTTGTAGCACAATTCAGCTGGCGCATTCTGCGGCTGGACTGCCGCATCCTAAATCAGTAAAAGCCCATTCCACAAGGAAGGTGGGCTCATCTTGGGCGGCTGCCCGAGGGGTCTCGGCTTTACAACTTTGCCGAGCTGCTACTTGGTCAGGGGCAAACACGTTTGCAAAATTCTACAAATTTGATACCCTGGCTGAGGAGGACCTTGAGTTCTCTCATTCGGTGCTGCAGAGTCATCCGCACTCTCCCGCCCGTTTGGGAGCTTTGGTATAATCCCCATGGTCCTTTCGAAGTTCCCAGCATCCACTAGGACGTCAGAGAAAATAAGATTTTACTCACCGGTAAATCTATTTCTCGTAGTCCGTAGTGGATGCTGGGCGCCCATCCCAAGTGCGGATTGTCTGCAATACTTGTACATAGTTATTGTTAACTAAAGGGTTATTGTTGAGCCATCTGTTGAGAGGCTCAGTTGTTTTCATACTGTTAAACTGGGTATAGTATCACGAGTTATACGGTGTGATTGGTGTGGCTGGTATGAGTCTTACCCGGGATTCAAAATCCTTCCTTATTATGTCAACTCGTCCGGGCACAGTGTCCTAACTGAGGCTTGGAGGAGGGTCATAGCGGGAGGAGCCAGTGCACACCAGATGACCTAAAAGCTTTCTTTAGTTGTGCCCAGTCTCCTGCGGAGCCGCTATTCCCCATGGTCCTTTCGGAGTTCCCAGCATCTACTACGGACTACGAGAAATAGATTTACCGGTGAGTAAAATCTTATTATATACTGTACATGTGTTATATTGTATGCATACCCTTTTAATATCAAATATATACATCTCTGAGCGTTGGACCTCAGTAATACAATGTGTGTGAGTGCTTGCTTTCTCTTAAGGGATGAAGTGTTTGCAATGTACAGCGCACTTTTATTGTATATGGTAATAAGATGCACCTTGCATCTGCAGCATATATTAACGCTGGCATTTTAAATATTTATTAGAAATAATCTGGAATTTACAGTTGGGGGCTCGTCCAGGATATCACGTACTTAATGATGCGCAGTACAGACGCTGCTGTGGTCTACCAGCTAAGGATGGACGCATCTAGATGCTGCTGAACCGCATGCCATTTGTTTTTTTTGTGTTATCAGTAAGGTGCTGATATGAATCGTGGGACAATATATTTCTTTGTTGTGTGAGTGTAACAAAAACGCGCAATGGGGGTCATTCCGAGTTGTTTGCTCGTTATTTTTTTTCGCTACGGAGCGATTAGTCGCAAACTGCGCATGCGCAATGTACGCAGCGCGCCTGCGCCAAGTAAATTAGCACAAAAGTTTGGTATTTTACTCACGACGTAACAAAGTTTTTTTTTTTCATCGTTCTGCTGATCGGAGTGTGATTGACAAGAAGTGGGTGTTTGTGGGCGGAAACTGGCCATTTTCTGGGAGTGTGAGGAAAAATGCAGGCATTTCAAGGAAAAACGCGGGGGTGTCTGGAGAAACGGGGGAGTGGCTGGGCGAACGCTGGGTGTGTTTGTGACGTCAAACCAGGAACGAAAAGGACTGAGCTGGTCGCAATGGCAGAGTAAGTCTGGAGCTACTCAGAAACTGTGGGGTAATCGTTACGAGAAAATTAGCGAATCTTTCGTTCGCAATTCTGCTAAGCTAAGATACACTCCCAGAGGGCGGCGGCTTATCGTGTGCAATGCAGCTAAAAGCAGCTAGCGAGCGAACAACTCGGAATCACCCCCAATAATTGAAATGCTACAGCATATTTTTATTGTTGCTAAACAAAGTTCAATAAGTCATATTGTGGGGGAACGCGACGTGTGGTGCGTGACCTATGAGTCGCCATAGGTCACGGGCTGGCTGCCGCTGAAGTGCAGCGCTGCCCGGCAACCAGGCATATCTGGCTTGCTGCTGCTGCAAGTCTGTGTGGCGGGCGGTGGAGGGTCTGTGTGGTGGCACACCTGGCAATTGCTCACGGCACACCAGTGTGCCACGGCACACCTGTTGAAAAGGGCTGCATTAAGCATTAGGTAAAATGAGCATTTATGAAACAAAGGACTTCAAACAACAGAGTATTACTCTGTTACCTATCTCAGTATCTAATATAACGGAGTATCGGTCTTCAGCAGCGGAAAAAAAAAATTGTCATGAAAGGAAAGGGGTTAAATTGATTTACATTAGACTATATTTTCTGTCTAATTTAGGGATAAATAAATAATTCATGTACACTCTTCTAAACTTTACTGTACTGCAAACTCCTAATCTCACTTGTAGATGTTAATTTGGCCAGTGGCCTCGTTGTTTCAAATCTGGTGGACGCCTTGGGGCCTAATTCAAGGTTGATTGCAAAAAAAATTTTTCTCTAATAGGAAAAACCATGGCCCTCATTCCGAGTTGATCGCTCTGTATTTTTTATCGCATCGCAGTGAAATTCCGCTTAGTACGCATGCGCAATATTCGCACTGCGACTGCGCCAAGTAATTTTACAATGGAGATAGTATTTTTACTCACGGCTTTTTCATCGCTCCGGCGATCGTAATGTGATTGACAGGAAATGGGTGTTACTGGGCGGAAACAGGCCGTTTTATGGGCGTGCGGGAAAAAACGCTACCGTTTCCGGAAAAAACGCAGGAGTGGCCGGGGAAACGGGGGAGTGTCTGGGCGAACGCTGGGTGTGTTTGTGACGTCAAAACAGGAACGACAAGCACTGAACTGATCGCAGATGCCGAGTAAGTCTGAAGCTACTCTGAAACTGCTAAGTAGTTAGTAATCGCAATATTGCGAATACATCGGTCGCAATTTTAAGAAGCTAAGATTCACTCCCAGTAGGCGGCGGCTTAGCGTGTGTAACTCTGCTAAAATCGCCTTGCGAGCGATCAACTCGGAATGAGGGCCCATGTACACTGCAGGTGGGGCAGATATAACATGTGCAGAGAGCCAGATTTGGGTTGGGTGTGTTCAAACAGATCTAAATAAGTAAGCAATGTAACAAAGCAATGAGGAAGGTTAGTCAGATGCTTGGCTGCATTGGGAGAGGAATCCGCAGCAGAAAGAAAGAAGTAATAATGCCACTGTATAGGTCATTGGTGCGGCCTCATCTAGAATACTGTGTTCAATTCTGGAGGCCATATCTTCAAAAGGATATTAATACATTCATAGGCGTGCGCACGGGGGGTGCCTGGTGCGCACAGGCACCCCCTAATGTGCGGCACCCCCCACACGCCACGCCTGCTACAGAACGGTAGAGTGAACCCAGCTTGCTGCAGGTCCTGTGCGCCGCTGCCTCCTCTCCCTGCCCCGGGCCGGCTGGCCAGTTGCTGCTGATTTCAAAGGTTTTTCTATAAGTGGGCGTGGTCACGGGGACCCGCGATTAGGCCACGCCCCCAACTTTCCCTGAGCCCGGCAATCTGTGTGCACTGTACAGCTCTGCTTTCTCTTGCTGGGCCAGGTGGCTCTGTAACAACAACAGCCATCCCATGGAGCCTGGTCAGGAAGGAGAACATAAGGTTTGTGTTAGTGTATTTGACAGTGTTTGTTAGTGTGTGTGTTAGTGTGTTAGCAGGCCCAAAAACATGGAGATGCGAAGAGTACAGCCATGTTCTGAGGCTCAGGGGCCCCAAAGTTCTGACCCCACCCCTCTGTTCTATGTCTGCTGCAGCATACATGATCTATGAGGAGCAGGAGGAACACTGGGGGTAATTCAGAGTTGATCGTAGGTGTGCTAAATGTAGCACAGCTACGATCATTTACTCTGACATTCGGGGGGGCCGCCCTGCACAGGCCCTGCCCCCCCGCACAGGTACAGAACATCGCACGGCGGTGATGCTTTTGTACCTGGCAAGTAGCTCCCTGCCTGTACAACTACGCCTCCCCCCCCCCCCCCCCCCCCCCCCATTGGCATGCCCCCTCCTGCCACACGACCGCCTCTGCCTGTCAATCAGGCAAAGGCGTTCGGAGCCAGTGAGATGCTAATTAAATTGATTAGGGCCGGCGCTGGGCATAATGTGAATGTTCGGCTCATAACGTGGGATAATGTGAATTTCGGCTGATACTGTGTGGCATAATATATATTTTGGCTCATACCTTGTGGCATAATGTTTTTTTCGGCTCATACGGTGTGACATAATGTGAATTTGGCTCATACCGTGTGGCACAATGTGAAATATGGGCATTACTGTCAGTAGCTGGTGAGCATGGGGACATGTATGACAAATGCTGGTGTCCTGCAGAGGAGGAGTGTGATGGCATAGAAAGAGGCAGATGTGGCTGTGATGGCATATGTGTATATTTTAAACGTTACTTTTGTTATATTTAAACTCAAATGTTCGGCCCCCTAAATCTCCTGTACTTCTCAGAATGTCCCACTCAAGATTAGGGTGTAGGGGCGTGGTGTGTGTGGGGGTGTGTGTGTGCAAGGGGTGGGGGTTGGGGAGGAGAATGCATATGCACCTATGCCCACCACTCTCTAGTTCCGCCACTGGGTAAGGGATGGTTGGGGAAGTGTAAGCAGCGATAGGGTGCATCGGCAGCTAGCACTCAGGATTATGCCATAGCGGACAGTCAGTACCGGCCGGTGGTCGCACCATTATATTTCTTTTTATTTCTCTGGGGTGTATTATATCTACTTTTATTATTAGGAACTAGGGAGAAATTAAATTTAAGCCATGTGATTTTACTGCTAGAATGTAACATAGTGCCAGACACGCCCCTCCTGCGGTGCACCCCCTAATAAAATTAGCTGCGCACGCCTAATTTTAGAGACTGTACAAAGAAGGGCAACTAAAATGGTGCACAGCCTACATCACAAAACATACCCAGAAAGACTAAGAAATCTCAATATGTATAGTTTGGAGCAGAGAAGGGAAAGGGGGGACATGATAGAAACTTTCAAATATATCAAGGGTTTTAACAAAGTCCAGGAGGGAAACATTCTCCAAATGAAGAGAAGCAACAGGACACAAGGACATGCACTGAGAGAGACTAGAGATGAGCGAGATCTGTTCGTCAAGATCCGAACCCTTCCCCCCCCCCCCCCCCCACCCTGAACTTCACAAACACGGGTCCGAGGAAGCCTCGGATCTTCCCGCCTTCCTCGGTTAAACCAAACGAGGCCGAACGTCGTCATCCTGCTGTCAGATTCTCGCGAGATTCCTATTCCATATAAAGAACAGCACGTCACCGCCATTTTCACTCGTGCATTGTAGATTGAGCGGAGAGGACATGGCTTCATTCTCTGCCTGAAAAGCTCAATATCTCTGTGCTCAGTGTGCTGCATTGTGGTGACCACCAGTATATTATAGTAGGCCATTGCTGTATCTTGCAGCTCCGTGTCAGACTCAGTTCTAGTATCCTGATCAGTGCACAATATCTGCTGCATTGTTGTGACCAGTATATAGTAGTACAGTGCAGCATTGTGGTGACCACCAGTATATAGTAGTACAGTACAGTAGGCCATTGCTGTATCTTGCAGCTCTGTGTCACTTCTAGTATCAATATCTGTGCTGCATTGTTGTGACCAGTATATAGTAGTACAGTGCAGCATTGTGGTGACCACCAGTATATAGTAGTACAGTACAGTAGGCCATTGCTATTGATACATTACTGGCATATAATTCCACACATTCAAAAAATGGAGAACAAAAATGTGGAGGGTAAAATAGGGAAAGATCAAGATCCACTTCCACCTCGTGCTGAAGCTGCTGCCACTAGTCATGGCAGAGACTATTCAATGCCATCAACGTCGTCTGCCAAGGCCGATGCCCAATGTCATAGTAGAGCGCATGTAAAATCCAAAAAACAAAAGTTCAGTAAAATTACCCAAAAATATAAATTAAAAGCGTCTGAGGAGAAGCGTAAACTTGCCAATATGCCATTTACAACACAGAGTGGCAAGGAACGGCTGAGGCCCTGGCCTAAGTTCATGGCTAGTGGTTCAGCTTCACATGAGGATGGAAGCACTCATCCTCCCGCTAGAAAAATGAAGACTTAAGCTGGCAAAAGCACAGCAAAGAACTGTGCGTTCTTCTAAATCACAAATCCCCAAGGAGCGTCCAATTGTGTCGGTTGCGATGCCTGACCTTCCCAACACTGGACGGGAAGAGGTGGCTCCTTCCACCATTTGCACGCCCCTGCAAATGCTGGAAGGAGCAACCCCACAGTCCAGTTCCTGTGATAAAGCTAAATATTTATCGTATATAAAACACTTTAAGAGGTCTAAGAACACTGTACGCTATCTACGTAAGAAGTACCGTAAGGGTACGCAAGTTGTGTAGCGATCGCTCAACCGTAGTCGAGACGCTCAAGCGTCACGTTCGCTTACGGCCCAGTGATCACAGGCAGGCACGCTATTGGCTGCCGACTAACGTAATGATTCGCTATAGCGTAGCGTACGCTCGGGACCACGAGGAGATCACCAGCGGTGCAGACGCTTACAACGTTAAAACCTTTATATCTATACCTTTAACAATGAGATACACAGTATACCTTAGTGTAGAGACAGAGTGTAAGTGCAACCTGGTGTAACCTGATTAACTACAAAGCTGCTTGAGCGTCACCGACGCTCAGAGAATACTTAACCCTATAAAGAATACACAGATACCTGGGCTTAGGGTCCAAAACCTATTATATGTATTATAACTATTATATTTGCAAAAGGAATCACAGTACAAATGATACACTACAATATAACATAGACTAACTAACCAGATAACTACACGGGAAATACAATACAATACAATTAAAGGAAAATACGAGAGAAAGAGTAGGGAGAGAGAGAGATGGCTCACAGTAAGACAATATGATTACGGAGAAAACTTACGCACAAGGGGAACGATCGCATGCGCCTCGATATCCAGCTCCCGATTATCAGCAATGAGAACCGTTGATGAGAGTGAATCTGGATATGGTCGGCCTGCCTATTTATGCCCCACACACAATACAATTCAATGGTCCCTACAATCTCATTGTCCATTGGACACAGGAATTCGGCTTCGCATTATAACAAAAGGTCATAGGTTGATTCATACAGGTGGGCTGTGACTGTTTCCAACTGTTCAGGTGGGTGGGATACTGGGTTTCCCGCCGCATGACTAAGTAAGAACAAATAATAGTAAATGGACATAAACTTCTTATGTCCATAACTATTCGCACGAGCGATTAATCCGCTCCAAACCAACACCGGAATATTGCTATTTAAATACTCTTCCGATGGGTACCAAACACTACTGTATGACCCCTGTTAGACCCTTCGTACAATACAAAGAGGAATCTCTCCGTTCAGGAACATGCTATGTTAACCAAACTTTCAGAATCTATCAAAGGGACCATGATCTATAAAATACCTTATTAGTGAAAATATGTAACGATTGAGTCGCACGCTACGACTACACAAACTTTACCGTAAATACGCATACCGAGCACCAGCGGGTGCACGCAACAGCGGGTATGCGCACTCACGGGAGAGCGCACGCATGCGCAGCGCGGACCTGAATGAGGTGCAAATATGGCAGTGTGCATAGAGATATTTTTCTGACTTTGACAGTCCACCCTTTGGCAGTCAACAATAACTGCCACTTCCTGAAAACATTTCAAAAGGAGAAAAATATATGTTAGGGGTTAATACATTTACATGGTTGGGTAAGGGAGGAGAGGAGATGGTAGGAAAAGGGTATGACCTAGTGAGATAGCAGAAGCATGTGTGTATGAATCCGTGCTTGGGGGTCATGTATCATCGTGCCGTACGTGTTGTAAATTAAGCTTCGAGGTATTGCGAAGTATACATTTGAATTCCTTCTTATCCCGTGGTACGGGTCTGTGGATGGGCTGTCAAACTTTACCGAGCTCTTTTCGGATTTTGAACAAAATGGGGAGCACATTTTAGTTGATGATACATGAATGGGGGAATATGTGATTGCTGATATCTGTGCCTGTATTCCCTATACTATGTGTGTCATTACCTGAGGGTTGTAGAAATGAAGAAAAGACATAATTACGGTAAATGCGGTGGTATTCTATGTCAGGTTAATGTACATCTGTCGGTTGAAGTTTTGTTCGGTATCAGTTGAAAGTCGTCTTCTTTGCGCTGTGTTGCCCATTAGGTGTGAGCAAAAAGCTTTGTCAATGCCATTAGATTTACAAAAAATGTTGGGCTAGCGTAAGTTTAAGAATTCTAGGGAAACTGGGGATCCATGGCAAAGTTCATCAAATGTCCGTATCTCAAGTGGTCAAAACTTCTTCTTTGGTCTATCCGTTGTCTGTATAGCGTCTCGTCAACTTCCTCGTCCAAGGGGGTCTTTTTATCTTGGAGAAAAGCCAGAAAAACAGGTGAAAGAAACGGACCGTAGAAATCGCATTTTCATCACATCATTGTTTCTACATTTGGGTCATAAATCAAGTCCAGGTTAATTACAGTTTCCTCACTCCTCAAACTCATTACCCTGGTACGATGTTTGCACTTCATTAAAGCCTGACCGCATCTAAATATCAAGCCAATTGATATGACAACACCTAAGATACATAGGAGAAACTTCCCAACATCCATTATGACTCCTTGAGCCCAGTCTCCCAAACCGGAGAACCAATTTCGCGGGTTCAACCATGACACCCAACCAGTCAGCTCATTACCTACAGCAGCAAGAGTGAGATTGTGTTTTCGGCGAAATTCCCACTTCAATTGGAGAATATCGTCCATCTTTTGGTCTATGACCTCGACCGGATCCTCGGTGCTATTCGTGATATACGTGCAACACTTCACGCCGTACTGTGTTGCCAATGTAACACAATATCCGCCTGTCACTGCTGTGAGGTAATTAAGAACCATTCTATGCTGCACCAGTTCTGTTTTATAAGCTTGAAGTTCCCTTCCAGTATATCTAAACGTGTCATCATACATTTCAGTGATATTATCTAACAAATTTGCGAGCGCCGATATGTATTTATAATTTAGCACTCCTCTAGCGGTGCGGGTGAAATCTAACGCGATTAAGAATTGAATCCCGGTGGATTCACTTATCAGATCAGAGGCCGGATGCTCTGTCTTCTCTATCAGGTGCCTTTTAACAACGTGCTCGTAATGGGTGTGAGTATAAGGAGCTTGGGCACCACGATGTATGTCTTTCATTTTATCATGTGTTAGTCATTACAGGCAATACTTTTCCAATATAACACAATCCTTCAGAGTTTGGGGCAAGCCACTTGTACGCCTTTCTCCCGCATATGAAATATGCATCATCGGGGAGAACATATGGGACGGAGAAGGACATAACCATATTACACACCTTCCAGGTGAAATCTCCTAACCCTAATTCTTCCATCTGCTTAATAAACGTATCAGGTTGTACGATATGTGCACAGTATCCTGGTGATACTTCTCCAACTCTCGTAATCCTATTTCCTAAGGTGTACCTATACCGGAAAGATTTTCCTCTACTGGCTATGTGGCGTACAAGCTCTGTATCTGTGGGCATTCTATCTGCTCTATGCGAAAAGGTCATGGTGTGGTTACTCCATGACACTTCCCAATTTCCCGGCTTTCTGGGATTGGAGATGTTGAAACATAGTAGGGACCTATCCACATGGTATTGGTGGAGCTTCAAACTAGGAGGGCTGGAGATATTAAACCTCCTGTCCACCGGTCTCCCACCATTTAACTCCAGTACCTCCCCTATCGTTAAAGGAAATGGTACTAGCCCTGATTTGCTATGACCTTGAGGTACTTGAGAGCATACCCAACAATCTGTTTTGTTTAAAACATCACCCACTAAGGAGTGATAGTCACTCAATGGATGCCGGTCCATATGGATATTAAAACTTGATTGGCATTTCTTAATGCACCCATCTTCAATGACATTGTTACAGAGCCTACAGATACAGTTTTCCTCAGCTAACAATCCGTCACAATTCCTTCTATGGTCAATGCTATCGGATCGTTTTCTGATACTCGCCTTTGCTTGTTGGTTAGGTTGATCTTGGAAAACTACGCCTCCATCTTTATCATCAGAACCCATTCCAGAACCTCTATCGACCTCCATGGTACTCTCGCCGGAACAGACTGCTCTGGTCAACATCATGGTCAACAGGAAAATCCGGATCACAGTCTCTTGGGGCAAGTCCATCTTATAGGAGGAAACGGAGAAGAATGAGAAGGAGGAAAAAGAAATTTGAGGGAGAGGGGATGGGAAGTGGAGGAAAACAATAAAAGGGAGTGGGGAGTCGACAACAGCTCTCGGTCTTCAAGGCTCAGGTGCCGCCTCAGTCCTCCTGGAACAGACACTCCAGTGATACAACCTCTACCGTCTGTTCCTTATCACGGGACTTCTCTGGATCAGCAACCTTCTTGCAGTGGGATGAATGGACCCAAGTCTCTCTCTCAGCAACCTTCAATGCTGTAGTGCTAGTCAATAAGACCTGGTATGGTCCTTCCCATCTGTCAATAAGGCAACCTGAGCGTAGAAAATTCCGTATCATTACATAATCCCCAGGTTCAATGTCATGACAATTACTATCAGGTAGATCAGGAATCACCAACTTCAGATTATCATTTTGATTCCTTAACTGTTTACTCATGTTAATCAAGTATTTTACAGTTACTTCATTGTTACATTTCAAATCATCCTGAGGGTTAATCATGACATGCGGTTGTCGACCAAACAAGATTTCAAAGGGAGACAGATTAAGAGGGGACCTGGGAGTGGTTCTGATACTGTACAATACAATGGGTAAAGCTTCTGGCCATGTCAATCCTGTCTCTGCCATCACTTTACTCAATTTATTTTTAATAGTGCTGTTCACCCTTTCGACCTTCGCACTCGCCTGTGGACGGTACGGAGTGTGCAGCTTGCTATCAATTCCCATCAACTTACACATTCCTTGAAAGACATCACCTGTAAAATGGGTACCCCTATCACTTTCGATTATTCTAGGGATACCATATCTACATACAAATTCCTGCACAATTTTCTTAGCAGTAAACATAGCGGTATTTGTAGCCGCAGGAAATGCTTCGACCCAATTTGAGAAAACATCTATACAAACAAGTACATATTTCAAATTCCGACAAGGGGGTAATTGTATAAAGTCAATTTGTATTACCTGGAAAGGGCCGCCGGCAGGTAGGATATGGGATGGTTCTGTAGGTATTGCCTTTCCAATATTCTTTCTCAAACAGGTAAGGCATGACATTGCTCTTTTACTCGCATGAGAGGAGAATCCTGGGGCGCACCAATATGCTCTCACCAATTTGCACATCCCTTCCTTGCCTAGATGAGTCAGCCCGTGAGCTGCTTCAGCCAGACATGGAAGATATGCTCTGGGGGCCACTGGTTTACCATGTCCATCCGTCCAGAGTCCTGAGGACTCCTGGCCATATCCCTTTGCCTTCCAGACTGCCTTTTCCTGTGTGGAACACAAATTTTGCATTTCACACAACTTCTGTGTGTTAATGGTATTAAATACCATCAATTGTGTGGTGTCTGTCTGTATGGGGGTAGCAGCTGCTAACTTAGCAGCTTCGTCTGCTCGGCTGTTACCAAGTGATACCGGGTCTTGGCTACATGTGTGTGCTTTACATTTGATAACAGCCACTCTGTCGGGTTCCTGTATCGCTGTTAGAAGCCTTTTTATGTGAGCTGCATGCGCTACCGGTGTACCAGCTGCCGTCATGAAATTTCTGAGGCGCCATAGGGCTCCGAAATCATGGACTACCCCGAATGCGTATCTAGAATCGGTGTAGATATTGGCTGACTTACCCTTAGCCAATTCACATGCTCTGGTTAGGGCGACCAGTTCAGCAACCTGGGCTGAGTGAGGTGGGCCTAGCGGTTCCGCTTCTATGGTGTCTTGGTCATCTACGACTGCGTATCCAGTACACAAGTCTCCCGAGTCTGACTGTCTATGACAACTACCGTCCGTGTAGAACGTGAGTTCTGCATCTTCCAGTGGGTTGTCACTGATGTCAGGCCTTGCGGTAAAATTTTGGGTCAAATATTCCATACAATCATGTGTATCTTCCTTTATATTAAATCTTCCTTCCCCATCACTCTCACCTTCCACCCTTTGTGCCTGACCAGGCACACCTGGGAGATACGTTGCAGGATTTAATGCACTGCATCTCCTTATGGTGATGTTTACGGGGGCCATTAGTGCCAATTCCCATCTTGTAAACCTCGCTGATGAGACGTGTCTGGTTTGGGCAGAATTCAACAAGGCTGATACTGCATGTGGCGTATGGATTGTGAGGTTGTGGCCTAGCACGACGTCTTCGCTTTTTGTCACTAGCAATGCTATCGCGGCAACGCTTCGCAAGCATGTGGGGAGGGATCGCGCTACCGTGTCTAGTTGAGCGCTGTAGTATGCAACTGGCCTGCTGGCATCACCGTGTTTTTGGGTTAGTACACCTGCCGCGCAACCAGCACTTTCTGTTCCGTATAGTTCAAAGGGTTTCCCATAGTCTGGCATACCTAGTGCTGGTGCCTGCGTTAGGCACTGTTTGAGTCTCTCAAATGCCGTTTCGGACTCGTCTGCTCTGTATGCGAAATCCTATCAGGTTTGTTTGAGGAGACCATTTCCTGCAAAGGTAACGCCAAAATGGAAAATCCTGGGATCCAATTACGGCAATACCCACACATTCCTAAAAACGTTCTGATCTGTTGCTGGGTTTGTGGCAGAGTCATGTCTCTAATTGCTTGGATTCTATCAGCGGTCAGGTGTCTCAGTCCTTGTGTTAGACAGTGTCCCAAATATTTTACCTTAGTTTGGCATAATTGTAACTTGTCTTTGGACACCTTGTGTCCTGTGTCTGAAAGATGAAACAGGAGCTGTTTCGTATCCTTCAGAGATGCTTCCAGTGAATCTGAACACAGCAGTAAATCGTCCACATACTGTATCAATACTGATCCACTGTCTGGTTGGAAAGACTGTAAACAATCATGCAAAGCCTGAGAAAATATACTTGGACTATCTATGAAACCTTGGGGTAATCGAGTCCATGTGTATTGGACTCCTCTGTATGTAAATGCAAACAAATATTGGCTGTCAGGGTGCAGAGGTACCGAAAAGAAAGCGGAGCAGAGGTCAATAACAGTGAAAAATTTGGCAGTGGGAGGGATTTGCATTAGGATGACAGCTGGATTTGGCACTACGGGGAACTGACTCTCAACTATTTTGTTAATCCCCCTTAGATCCTGCACTAGTCTGTAACCCCTCCCCCCACTCTTTTTAACAGGGAAGATGGGACTATTGGCAGTGCTGGACGTTCTTACCAGAATG
Source organism: Pseudophryne corroboree (assembly GCF_028390025.1). Classification (NCBI taxonomy): domain Eukaryota; kingdom Metazoa; phylum Chordata; class Amphibia; order Anura; family Myobatrachidae; genus Pseudophryne; species Pseudophryne corroboree. The sequence goes on along the minus strand of NC_086445.1, from coordinate 60,708,832 downwards.
CCCTGTTGTAGCAAGCGCTCTATTACTGGGTAAACTCCTAACTCCACCTCTGGCTTCAGAGGGTACTGTGGGATTTTTGGAGCTATCCTACCATCTTTTACTTGTACAACTACTGGAGCTACGTTTGCCATTAATCCAGTGTCTTGTCCGTCTTTTGTCCAAAGTGACTCTGGTATCTGAGATGTCATCTCTTCTATTTGGGATGGATTCCTATTTGTCATAATGGTATGTGACATTAATTTTGATGGGGAGTCTAACATGTCTCGCACTTCCTGAGCGTGTTTCTCAGGTATGTCCAAGAATACACCTTCAGGAGTACAATAAATGACGCACCCCATTTTACACAGTAAGTCTCTTCCCAGGAGATTAGTTGGTGCCGATGCAGCCAGCAAAAAGGAATGCTTGGTATGCAAAGGCCCTATTGTAATCTCGGCTGGTTTGCTAACAGGGTAGTGCTGGACTACTCCTGTTACTCCCATGGCTGGAATTGTCCTACCAGTGGTTCTCATGCCCACTGTCGAATTTATCACTGACTTGGCCGCCCCTGTGTCTACAAGAAAGTTTAAAGTTTTACCAGCTACATTAATTGCGATCTCGGGTTCACTTCCAAGGTTGGCAATTAATTTTACTGGCTGCAGATTACAGGTATGGCCACACCCCTATTGGGTATGGTGACCTTCCTGAATCCCGCTGGCAGCAACTACTTGTGAGGGAGTTAGCTGGGAACTACCAGAGGCATGCCAGTCTCTGTTCGGGGGATATCTTTTTGTTTCCCCTGTATGTGGCTCATAACTCCGTTTCTGTGGACCCCGATCCCAATGTCGTGTGTCGTTGTCTAGGGGGTTGGTATGAGTTTCGTGGATTCTTTACTCTACAATCTCGTGCCATGTGTCCCTGTTTGTGACAAGAATAACAAGTAACCATACTTGACTTACCCACAGGATTTGGTGATACAAACAAAGGCTGCCTTGTGGTCAGAGCCTGTATACTTACTGACATTAATTTATCACCTTGTTGTTCCCTGTGTCTGGTGATGTTTCTATCGTGATCAATAGCAGCCTCTCTCAAAGTAGCCACAGACAGACCTCGCCAACATGGTTGTGTGGTCTGTACCCTAGTCTTCAATGACTCTTTTAAACCATCCATCAGTACCGATACTGCTACTTCCCGATGGTTTGTGTCTGTTTTAATGTCCTCTATGCCTGTGTATTTTGCCACTTCTAATAATGCTCTGTGAAAATACTCTGCAGCTGTCTCTGACTCCTTCTGTTTAATGGAGAATATCTTATTCCATTTAGCTACTGCTGGGAAATACTCTTTTAGCTGCAAGTTTATTCTTTTCACATTATCTTGGTTGTACACATCTGTAAGAGGTACATCATGATCTAGTCCGCAATCAGCTAAAAATTGAGTTGCGTCGACATTTGAGGGTAAACATGCTCTCAGCAATATCTGCCAGTCTTTATTGTTGGGCTCTACAGTGTTACCTAAGTCTCTGATGTATTTTTGACTGGCAACTAAGTCTTTTCTAGGGTCAGGAAATTCAGACACTATGGTCCTTAATTCCATTCGGGAAAATGGAGTGTACATGGCAATGTTCCTAATGGGAGTGGCTCCTGATGTGTCTGTTTTCCCATTTGGCACTGCTATTACTCTAACAGGTGTAATTCTAACAACCTCATTCTGTGTAGATTCTACAGGCTGTGGTGAAATAGTCTCAGCATAATGCATGGTGCCGTACTTACCAGTTGATACGACCTCACCTATCCCTCCGCTAGGGGCCTTTACTAATCTCGTGGGTGGAGCTGTGCCTACTGTGGTCTCTGCTATGGTGGCTGCTAGAGAGAGCGCTGAAATCGTTGCCGATTCGTCCTCTTGATCACACTCCTGAGGAAAGTTCAAAACGGGGTACAACTTGCACGGGTTAATACTTGCATGGGTTAATGGGTTAACATTGTCATTAACATTTACACAGTTACTAAGTGATTTTGTGTTACACCTTAGTGCGTCTTTCTCCGCAATCAACTTCTCTCCTGATATATATGGTGGCGGTGGGGCCGTGGCAATCAGTTTTCTGTTAGAGCCAGATCCCGCCGCCTGAGCCAAACCTCTCTGTATCTCACCTTCCTGTTGCCACAACTGTAAATAATCATAATGCTGGATTCGTCTCTTTGTTGATTTTATGAGACATATCCTCCTCCTTAAATTTTGTAACACTTCTGAGCTGAAGCTACCTACTCTTGGGAATTTCTCCCCGTCATGTACTGTCATTCTCTCCCATTCATCACATAAAGTTTCTGTGTGACTTCCATATTTCTCACACATTATATACCTGGCCGACCCAATTGGTCGGACCACTGAATCAACCCGAACCGAGGTTGATCGCCCCCTACCTGAACAAGTGGCCCCCATAGTTCGAAAGTGTTGCTTTATTTAGCCAACCCTTACGCAAAACCAAATGTCCACAATAGGCTGACGGTGGCGGTTTACCGAGTACCCCACTCACTCGCCCACGCCGACCAATACGACCTGATCACACCGATATGGTGCTGGCGTACTCGACCTAGGGCCCCTGCGACCTGAACCTCTATTTACTGGAACCTGCGAGGGTTATCCGAAGAACACTTACTCTTTCCAGTAACTATTGGTTGCTGGATAGTTCCTGAGTGAGCAGCAAACTTCCCTTAAAATAAAAAAATTACACAAATCACGTTAGAGTGTACAAATAGCGTTTGTGACCCCTTTACTCTAATGGTATTAGGTTAGATTACTAACTAATGTACACAATTACGTGCGGTCCAATCGTTCAGTACACAAACAACTAAGCTTATGTACGGAAAGACCAATGGAATCGAAAATTACGGCTGCGAATTCCTTCAGCCAGAGCTTATATGGCCTATATGGGTATTGCACCAACCCTTTTCGGTGTTGTGCCTGTGAACTGTATAGCGGACTTCCTTGTCGGCTGTACCTGGACCTCCTGGTCTGCTATGACCTCCTGGTCTTGTTACAGTATGACCTCCTGGTCTGCTATACTCTAATGCTCAAAATTGTATATTTAACCAGGGATGCCTCCCTAGCCACCGTGCACGTCACTTACACGCATGTACCTCATGAGTACTCGACTTTTCTTGTGGTTCAACCTTTAAAAATTGTAAAAACACTCACTCATCACATGTACACTTTTGTTTCTATTTCTATTTCTGCGCAGAAATTTTTCTTTAGATCAGGTGTGTTACCAATTAGGAGCAGGATCTGTTAATTAAAATTTCGGACACCCAAAAATAGACTTGCGTTATTTATCGCTTTGCGTTATTTATCGCTTTGCGTTAAAAATCAACTTATCGTGACTTGAGCTACGTGGGCGTAACCGGACGCTCCGTTGCGTAATATACGCTGCGTGCGTCGGCCTTTGGATTGCGTACGCAAGTCTTTGTTAGAGACACGTATACGCAAAGCAAAGATCCACCGTAACACAATTTATACTTTTATCAATGTAGATGATCCTTGATCATCTACCACACAACACACTGACTTCGCCTTATCTCCCAGGCAAAACTGTGTGTTTGTCTATCTTTTAACTATATTACCTTTACTCTTAAACTATGAAATAACGGCAAATCTCTTTTAGCACTTCTATCAACTATAAAACTGGCAGACAGGAGAGTGATATACGAAAATGAAAAAGAAAAAGAAATGCAGATATATATATGTGTGTGTGCGTGCGTGTGTACGCAAGACAGAAAAATAAACAGTTTTAAAAGGCACTAGCGTTTTGTTCTTACCTCCGGTTCCCGGATTCCTTCAGCACTCTTTACCTAAGCGAAGCAGACGCTTATCCTGTCAGCACTACGAGGGATACAACCTCCCGCCCTTTGCTGAGGGATAATGTCTGCTGATCTACCTAGTGCAGATATGTGAAGGACGGGCGAGCCGCCAATTGATAAAGCTAAATATTTATCGTATATAAAACACTTTAAGAGGTCTAAGAACACTGTACGCTATCTACGTAAGAAGTACCGTAAGGGTACGCAAGTTGTGTAGCGATCGCTCAACCGTAGTCGAGACGCTCAAGCGTCACGTTCGCTTACGGCCCAGTGATCACAGGCAGGCACGCTATTGGCTGCCGACTAACGTAATGATTCGCTATAGCGTAGCGTACGCTCGGGACCACGAGGAGATCACCAGCGGTGCAGACGCTTACAACGTTAAAACCTTTATATCTATACCTTTAACAATGAGATACACAGTATACCTTAGTGTAGAGACAGAGTGTAAGTGCAACCTGGTGTAACCTGATTAACTACAAAGCTGCTTGAGCGTCACCGACGCTCAGAGAATACTTAACCCTATAAAGAATACACAGATACCTGGGCTTAGGGTCCAAAACCTATTATATGTATTATAACTATTATATTTGCAAAAGGAATCACAGTACAAATGATACACTACAATATAACATAGACTAACTAACCAACCAGATAACTACACGGGAAATACAATACAATACAATTAAAGGAAAATACGAGAGAAAGAGTAGGGAGAGAGAGAGATGGCTCACAGTAAGACAATATGATTACGGAGAAAACTTACGCACAAGGGGAACGATCGCATGCGCCTCGATATCCAGCTCCCGATTATCAGCAATGAGAACCGTTGATGAGAGTGAATCTGGATATGGTCGGCCTGCCTATTTATGCCCCACACACAATACAATTCAATGGTCCCTACAATCTCATTGTCCATTGGACACAGGAATTCGGCTTCGCATTATAACAAAAGGTCATAGGTTGATTCATACAGGTGGGCTGTGACTGTTTCCAACTGTTCAGGTGGGTGGGATACTGGGTTTCCCGCCGCATGACTAAGTAAGAACAAATAATAGTAAATGGACATAAACTTCTTATGTCCATAACTATTCGCACGAGCGATTAATCCGCTCCAAACCAACACCGGAATATTGCTATTTAAATACTCTTCCGATGGGTACCAAACACTACTGTATGACCCCTGTTAGACCCTTCGTACAATACAAAGAGGAATCTCTCCGTTCAGGAACATGCTATGTTAACCAATCTTTCAGAATCTATCAAAGGGACCATGATCTATAAAATACCTTATTAGTGAAAATATGTAACGATTGAGTCGCACGCTACGACTACACAAACTTTACCGTAAATACGCATACCGAGCACCAGCGGGTGCACGCAACAGCGGGTATGCGCACTCACGGGAGAGCGCACGCATGCGCAGCGCGGACCTGAATGAGGTGCAAATATGGCAGTGTGCATAGAGATATTTTTCTGACTTTGACACCTGATATTCAAATTGAAGATGTCACTGTTGAAGTACACCAGGATGAGGATATGGGTGTTGCTGGCGCTGAGGAGGAAATTGACAAGGAGGAATCTGATGGAGAGGTGGTTTGTTTAGGTCAGGCACCCGGGGAGACACCTGTTGTCCATGGGAGGAATAAGGCCATTGACATGCCTGGTCAAAATACCCAAAAATCACCTCTTCGGTGTGGAATTATTTTAACAGAAATGCGGACAACTGGTGTCAAGCCATGTGTTGCCTCTGTCAAGCTGTAATAAGTAGGGGTAAGGACGTTAACCACCTAGGAACATCCTCCCTTATACGTCACCTGGAGCGCATTCATCAGAAGTCATTGACAAGTTCAAAAACTTTGGGCGACAGTGGAAGCAGTCCACTGACAACTAAATTCATTCTTCCTCTTGTACCCAAGCTCCTGCAAACCACACCACCAACTCCCTCAGTGTTAATTTCCTCCTTAGACAGGAAAGCCAATAGTCCTGCAGGCCATGTCACTGGCAAGTCTGACGAGTCCTCTCCTGACTGGGATTCCTCTGATGGAGCCTTGAGTGTAACGCCTACTGCTGCTGGCTCTGCGGTTGTTGCTGCTGGGAGTCGATCATCATCATCATCATCCCAGAAGGGAAGTCGGAAGACCACTTGTACTATTTCCAGTAAGCAATTGACTATCCAACAGTCCTTTGCGAGGAAGATGAAATATCACAGCAGTCATCCTGTTGCAAAGCGGATAACTCAGGCCTTGGCAGCTGTGTTGGTGTTAGACGTGCGTCCGGTATCCGCCGTTATTTCACAGGGACTTAGAGAATTTCTTGAGGTAGTGTGTCCCCGGTGCCAAATGACATCTAGGTTCCACTTCTCTAGGCAGGTGATACCGAGAATGTACACAGACGTCAGAAGAAGAGTCACCAGTGTCCTAAAAATTGCAGTTGTACCCAATGTCCACTTAACCACGGACATGTGGAGCAGGGCAGACTAAGGACTATATGACCGTGACAGCCCACTGGGTAGATGTATTGCCTCCCGCAGCAAGAACAGCAGCAGCGGCACCAGTAGCATCATCTCACAAACGCCAACTCGTTCCTAGGCAGGCTACGCTTTGTATCACCGCTTTCCATAAGAGGCACACAGCTGACATCCTCTTACGGAAACTGAGGAACATCATCGCAGATTGGTTTACCCCAATTGGACTCTCCTGGGGATTTGTGATATCTGACAACGCCACCAATATTGTGCGTGCATTACATGTGGGCAAATTCCAGCACGTCCCATGTTTTGCACATACAATGAATTTGGTGGTGCAGAATTTTAAAAAAAAAAAAACGACAGGAGCGTGCAAGAGATGCTGTCGGTGGCCCGAAGAATTGCAGGCCACTTTCGGCATTTAGCCATTGTGTGCCGAAGACTGGAGCACCAGCAAACACTCCTGAACCTGCCCCGCCATCAGCTGAAGCAAGAGGTGGAATTCAACCCTCTATATGCTTCAGAGGGTGGAGGAGCAGCAAAAGGCCATTCAAGCCTATACATCTGCCTACGATATAGGCAAAGGAGGGGGAATGCACCTGACTCAAGCGCAGTGGAGAATGATTTCAACGTTGTGCAAGGTTCTCCAATCCTTTGAACTTGCCACACGTGAAGTCAGTTCAGACACTGCCAGCCTGAGTTAGGTCATTCCCCTCATCAGGCTTTTGCAGAAGCAACTGAAGAGATTGAAGGAGTCGCTAAAACGAAGCGATTCCACTAGGCATGTGGAACTTGTGGATGGAGCCCTTCATTCGCTTAACCAGGATTCACGGGTGGTCAATCTGTTGAAATCGGAGCACTACATTTTGCCCACCGTGCTCGATCCTAGGTTTAAAGCCTACGTTGTATCTCTCTTTCCGGCAGACACAAGTCTGCAGATGTTCAAAGACCTGCTGGTGAGACACTTGTCAAGTCAAGCGGAATGTGACCGGCCAAGAGCTCCTCCCTCATTTTCTACCGTCACTGGAGCTGCGAGGAAAAGGATCAGATTTCCAAAACCACCCGTTGGCGGTGATGCAGGGCAGTCAGGAGCGAAAACTGACATCTGGTCCGGACTGAAGGACCTGCTAACGATTACTGACATGTCGTCTACTGTCACTGCATATGATTCTGTCACCATTGAAAGAATGGTGGAGGATTATATGAGTGACCGCATCCATGTAGGTATGTCAGACAGTCCGTACGTATACTGGCAGGAAAGAGAGGCAATTTGGAGGCCCTTGCACAAACTGGAGGGGGGGCGACTTAGGTAAAATAAAGCCAGTGTGTACTCCGAAAGAGTGTTTAGTGCAGCCGGTCACCTTGTCAGCGATCTGCGTACGAGGTTACTTCCACAAAATGTGGAGAAGATTATGTTCATCAAAATGAATTATAATCAATTCCTCCGTGGAGACATTTACCAGCAATTGCCTCCAGGAAGTACACAGAGACCTGTGATGGTGGATTCCAGTGGGGATGAATTAATAATCTGTGAGGAGGGGGATGTACACGGTGAAAGGGGTAAGGAATCGGAGGATGATGATGAGGTCGACATCTTGCCTCTGTAGAGCCAGTTTGAGCAAGGAGAGATTAATTGCTTCTTTTATTGGTGGGGGCCCAAACCAACCAGTCATTTCAACCACAGTCGTGTGGCAGACCCTGTCGCTGAAATGATGGGTTTGTTAAAGTGTGCATGTCCTGCTTATACAACATAAGGGTGGGTGGGAGGGCCCAAGTACAATTCCATCTTGCACCTCTTTCTTCTTAGTCTTTTTTTTTTTTTTTTTTGTATCTTTGCATCATGTGATGTTTGGGGCCAATTTTTTTAAGTGCCATCCTGTCTGACACTGCAGTGCCACTCCTAGATGGGCCAGGTGTTTGTGCCGCCCACTTGGGTCGCTTAGCTTAGTCATCCAGCGACCTCGGTGCAAATTTTAGGACTAAAAATAATATTGTGAGGTGTTCAGAATAGACTGGAAATTAGTGGAAATTATGGTTATTGAGGTTAATAATACTATAGGATCAAAATTACCTGCAAATTCTATGATTTAAGCTGTTTTTGAGGGGTTTTAAAAAAAAAAAAAAAAAAACACCCGAATCCAAAAAACACCCGAATCCGCCAAAAAATTTTCAGGGAGGTTTTGCCAAAACGCGTCCAAATCCAAAACACTGCCGCGGAACCGAATCCAGAACCAAAACCCGAAAAATTTCCGGTGCACATCTCTGAGACTGGAGGGGGAAGAAGGGGGGTTCAGGGGAAATTTTAGGTAAAATTACTTCATAGAAAGGGTAGAGGACAAGTGGAATAGCCTCCCATCAGAGGTGGTAGAGGCTAAGGGGCCTATTTATCACCATCCGCATCCAGGATGCGGATTACAGGTGATAAAATCGCTGAAACTCGCACTGCGATAATGGATTACATCGCAGGGATGTATCAATTATCGCATGCAGGAACAGGGGCAGAGAAAGCTGGGCAAAAGGGTGCTTATCGCAATGCTGCCCTGGGCTGGCGAGATTATCACAGGGCACGGGGCGGGATGTACTAAAGCAAAAATGCGGTAAAACCCCCGAAAACGGGGGTTTTACCGCATTTTCAAATTTACGAACACCCTACCGCCGCGTTTTCCCTGTCCATGGATGGCGATACCCTATAGAAGCCTATGGGCTTCTTATCGCCGACCGCTGCAACCCGCCGACACCGCCGCAGACGCCGACCCCCCCCCCCCACCCCCCCTACCCTTCCCCGGCTTGCCTTCCTCCAGGCTGCCCTGGACCCGGAAGGTAGTCTCCTCCAACCCCTAGCAACGCAGCCGGACGTCCTTCCGGCTGTAGGGGGGAGGAGGAGGCGCCGGGGGCAGCCTGCTGCTGCTTCCCGACGTCAAGCCAGTGTGGAGACCCCCAGCAGACCACCTAACAGGTATCGCGGGGGCCTCCGTCACCGCATCACAATATTGATCGCATATGTTAGTACATATGCGATGAACATCGCTGCGGTAACCGGCGAGTGGCTGCGATGTATCTTAATACTGCGGTATTTTTTTAAAAAAATGTTTTTTTTTTTTGTTTTTTTTAGTAAATCTGGTCACATCACATTTCCCATTGTAAGTATGAGGAATGCGATGTGGGTTACTAAAAAAAAAGTGAATTAAAGGGTTTGGAGCCGTTTTTCATGAAAACTGCTCCGAATGCCCTTTAATACATTCAGGTCATACTAAAAAAATGTGAAACGGGTGTGAAAACCGAAAACACCCTTTTTCACAATATTTTTGTAAAAATAATGTTAATAAATAGGCTCCAAAGACAGTAGAGCAATTTAAACATGCATGGGATAGACATAATGATATCCTTACAAAGAAATAACGATCAAATAAGGTTTGAGATAAAAAAATATGGTAAAAAAAATAGGGGGCAGACTAGATGGGCCAAGTGGTTCTTATCTGCCTTCAAATTCTATGTTTCTATGTTTAAACTGCAGTGTAAAAATAAAACAGCCAGTATTTACCCTGCACAGAAACAATATAACCCACCCAACTTTGGCCCTCATTCTGAGTTGATCGCTCGCTAGCAGTTTTTAGCAGCAGTGCAAACGCTATGCCGCCGCCCTCTGGGAGTGTATCTTAGCTTAGCAGAAGTGCGAACGAAAGGATCGCAGCGCTGCTACAAAAAAAGATTGTGCAGTTTCTGAGCAGCTCGAGATATACTCCTAGCTAGCGATCACTTCAGTCTGTTTAGTTCCTGTTTTGACGTCACAAACACGCCCTGCGTTCGGCCAGCCACACCTACGTTTCCTCAGCCTGCGTTTGTATCTGACACGCCTGCATTTTTACACACACTCCCCGAAAACGCTCAGTTACCACCCAGAAACACCCACTTCCTGTCAATCACTCAGCGGCCAGCAGTGCGACTGAAAGCGTCGCTAGGCCTTGTGTGAAACTGCATCGGCTTTTGTGAAAGTACGTCGCGCGTGCGCACCATACGCATGCGCAGAAGTGCCGCTTTTTTAACTAATCGCTGCGAACTAAAGCAGCTAGCGATCAACTCGGAATGAGGGCCTATAATTCTCTCTGCACATGTTATATCTGTCCCGTCCTGCAGTGCACATGGTTTTGCCCATGAGAGGAAAATGTTTATTTATTTATTGATTTATTTCTTTATTTATTAACTTTCTGTATGTCCAATCAAATTGCATCCACTCTGCACAGTCCACACATGTCTTCTCATCCTTCCTCCTGACCCTGGTTCATCATTGCTGTATCACCATATCATACAGCCCACCAAGAACCTTTGCAATCTGGTAGACAACTATGCAGTAGATAGCACCTTTCCTTGTGTGTCAATGCCTATTTCCTTAACAGATTGTAAGCTTGCGAGCAGGGTCCTCCTACCTCTGACTGTTTGTTATTTCATTGATATTTCCAATTGTAAAGCGCAACGGAATATACTGCGCTATATAAGAATCTGTAAATAAATAAATGTTTTGTGTCTTTTCAGCTGTACTCTGTCTATCTGGACGGCTTCATCCTTTTCAAGGTCCGCTACAAAGACTTAAATTTTTGGGATGAGCAGGTTGGTACATTATTAGATTTTGTATTAAGCCAGAAAACACTTTGTACCAAACATTCTTTATAAAACTGGCAAAATGTCTACATTTATTCAGGACTAACCATCTTATGGTGTGTACACACGGTGAGATTTTTTCTTACGATTTTGACTATATAGTCAAAATCGTAAGAAAAGTTAGTACAGATCGCAAGGTGAAAGTCACCTTGCAATGCCGATGCACAGTCGGCATCGCAAGAATAGATAGACTGTGCAGGCAAGTCAATTTTGACTATCTCTGTAGAAGAGAGAGTCAAAATTGACACTTAGCCAAAATCGCACATAGTCAGTATTGCAAGCACATACTGAATGTGCTTGCGATACCGACTATGTGCCGACCTAGCCCCTGTCGCATAGTGAGAATCGGGCATAGCCCAAATCTCACCGTGTGTATGGGCAGAGCCGGCCCTAACCAATATGATGCCCTAGGCAAGATTTTGGCTGGTGCTCCCCTAGCACCACCGCTGGTTCCGCCTCTGACCTTACACCTCTTTCCCAGCACCATCACCCCTCACCCATAGCAGTCCTTATTTTGGTGTTTGTCCCCCCTATATTTTAAATAGGAACAGTTCGCACATTTGGCGCACAGCCCAAAAAGGGGTGTGTTTTTGCTAGCAAGGGGCATGGCCACACAATAGTAACCCCAATTCCAATTACGCCACACAGTACTGCAACTTTATTCAAGTTTGATCATGCGATAGTGTCCATAATTCATATTACATCCCACAGTAGTATCACTTTACCTTATAAACATTACTCCTCACAGTAGAGCCCCTTATTCACATTACATCACACTGAATTGCTCCTTATTCACATTACACCACACCCTATTGCTCTTTATTCATATTAGACGACACAGTAGTGCCCTTTCTATACGCAACGCCATATATTAGAGCACCTTATACACATAATGCCACACATTAGTAATGCATTTATACACATTCCACACAGTAATGCCCCTTACACATAATTAATGTCCTTATAAACATAATGCGCCTTACACATTATGACAACCTTTATTAATGCACTTTTACACATAATGTCCCTTACATATATGCCGCACATTATTAATGCCCTTATACACATAATGACACACATAGTGCCCCCTACACATTTGCTGCACATTATTAGTGCCCCTATACACATAATGACACACATACAGTAGTACCCTGTTACACATATGCCGCACATTATTAATGCCCTTATACACATAATGACACACACAGGTGGTCATTCCGAGTTGTTCGCTCGGTAATTTTCTTTGCATCGCAGCGATTTTCTGCTTATTGCGCATGCGCAATGTTCACACTGCGACTGCGCCAAGTAAATTTGCTAAGAAGTTTGGTATTTTACTCACGGCATTACAAGGTTTTTTCTTCGTTCTGGAGATAAGAGTGTGATTGACAGGAAGTGGGTGTTTCTGGGTGGAAACTGGCCGCTTTATGGGTGTGTGTGAAAAAACGCTGCCGTTTCTGGGAAAAACGCGGGAGTGACTGTAGAAACGGAGGAGTGTCTGGGCGAACGCTGGGTGTGTTTGTGACGTCAAACCAGGAACGACAAGCACTGAACTGATCGCACTGGCAGAGTAAGTCTCGAGCTACTCAGAAACTGCACAGAGAAGTCTTTTCGCAATTTTGCTAATCTTTCGTTCGCAATTTTGATAAGCTAAGATTCACTCCCAGTAGGCGGCGGCTTAGCGTGTGCAATGCTGCTAAAAGCAGCTTGCGAGCGAACAACTCGGAATGAGGGCCATAGTGCCCCTTACACATATGCCGCACATTATTAATGCATTTTTACATGACACACACAATGCTCCTTACACATATTCCGAACACTACTGCACAACCAACCCACTCACATGCACACAGCAATCACACTGCCACTAACACTGTGACCTCTACCTCTGCTTGGATACAGATGCATACCTCCCAACATTGAAGTAGAGGAAGGAGGGACATCTTGGCGCGCGTAGCGCGCCCACGACCGAAAAGGGAGCGTGGTCTGTGTATAAGGGGCGTGGCTTCGTGGGAGGGCCCGCGATCGCCAGCCACACCCCCGTTTTCGTCACTGAGGGGGCATGTCCAGCGCTCTGTGAGCTGCTGGCATGCCCCCTCTCCCTCACTGGAATAGACGCTGTGCGCGTGCGCACAGCGTCTATTCAACTCTGCTCTCAACTGAGCAGAGCAGTGCGTGCTCAGGAGCCTCCTAACTGCCCTCCCCCACCACGGGACACTGCGGCCCGCGGGAGGGACAGCGGGACAGACCCAAAAAAACGGGACTGTCCCGCGAAAATCGGGACAGTTGGGAGGTATGCAGATGTGTCCTCACAAATCCTGCCTCAATGCTAACGTTGGGCACCTTTTTTTATGAAAATGAATCGTATTTGCATTGCTATGTGGCTAGGATGCACAAGCAGATTCTGCTGATTAAAATGATATGCAGCATGCCTGTATATTGTGTGAGACTGTGGCTGTATCTGCATATGAAATGCTACACACAGAATATAGGCATCAGGGACGTCTTTTCGTATGGGCTCAATGGGCACTTGCCCAAGGGCCACAGGAGTATAAGGGCCCTAGGCTGATAGCTGAGGGTCCCCTCTTTCCAGGGGTACCAGATTTTTGAAAATCGGCCGTGGGGAACCAGAGATATCGGACTTCAAAGCAGTGGTCCCCATCCAAGCCTGTAAATTGCTCTTCCCAGCCAGATATCTCGGGATCTGTCTGACTTAGAGTTTTTCTGAGAGTATACTCCAAAAGCTGGAACTCTCTCCTTTTATTGGACACTGGCAGCTTTACTCTACTATTGCCAGAACGAGAGATATCAGCATTCAAGCAGCTGGTCCCTGCTCCAGCTCCACACGCCTAATATGCAGTTTTATATTTTTGTTGGTGGATTACTCTGGCTCTTGAACTCTTATCCCCAAGTCCCCAGCACCTCCTGAAAGGGGGGCTCTATAGTGTTGTTTTTTTTTTTTTTTTTTTTATCCAATTCAAAGCTAAGAAATCTATATCCAGGAACTGAAGATATCTGTGGTCAAGCAACCTGCCCTCCCACCAGAAAATGATGAGTATTATTAAGACCACTCCACTATCCACCCCTCACCTACGTATTAAACACCCCCTACGACCCTGAAGTCATGCACCAGGGCTTCTTCATTCAGCCCAATGCCCCCTTCTACAGTTTAGTGTTCTCCCTCCCGCCCCATCTGTGCAGTAAAGGAGTAATTAGCAGAAATTATGGCTCCAGGTCCTACACGCTGAATGGAAGACAAAACACCCCCTAACGCCCGCGGGACATCAAAGCTGCCACTTGTTAGCACCCCCCACCCCTACCACTGGAGGAAGGTAGGGGCCCCAGTGCATTGCTGTGCCCAGGGGCCTACACTGCTGTTAAGACGGCCCTGATAGGCATGCCGCATATCATTTTAATCGGCAGAAGCTGCTGATGCCCCTAGGCATATCAAATGCCCTAGGCAATTGCCTAGTTTGCCTATGCCTATGGCCGGCTCTGTGTATGTGCCTTTCCCAATATGCAGTCTGTAAATGCCAGAGCTTGAGAGAGTTCCTAGATTGTAAGCTTGCGAGCAGGGCCTTCCTATCTCTGTCTGTCTGTTTTTACCCAGTTTTGTTCTATTACTGTTCTAATTGTAAAGTGCAACGGAATATGCTGCGCTATATAAGAAACTGTTAATAAATAAATAAGAATACACACATGGATTGTAACAATGATCATATACTGCAAATCTAAAATACAAGCTTTAGTAGTTTTTATTTAAAGCCGTATCAGTGAAAATAAAAACAATAGTGCACAATAGGCTAAGAAAATGTGAGAATAAAGGGGGTCATTCCGAGTTGATCGATCGCTGCCGATTTTCGCAGCTCAGCGATCAGGTAAAAAGACAGCAAAACTGCGCATGCGTATGCACCGCAATGCGCAGGTGCGTCATACAGGTACAAAGTGGATCGTTGCTGGGCGATGTATTTAACGAAGAATCCATTCGCACAGCCGATCGCAAGGAGATTGACAGGAAGAGGGCGTTTATGGGTGTCAACTGACTGTTTTCCGGGAGTGTTTGGAAAAACGCAGGCGTGTCCAGGCGTTTGCAGGGCGGGTCTCTGACGTCCATTCCGGGACCAGACAGGTTGAAGTGATCGCAAGGGCTGAGTAAGTCCAGAGCTACTTTGAAACTGCAAAAAACTTTTTCGTCCTGCTCGGCTGCACAGGCGATCGCACACTTGCAAAGTGAAAATACACTCCCCCGTGGGCGGCGACTATGCGTTTGCACGGCTGCTAAAAGTAGCTAGCGAGCGATCAACTCGGAATGACCCCCAAAGTTAGAAACGTGAAATAAAAAGTTGTGACTCGCTGTTCTGTCAGCGGGTGCTGTCATAGTGTATTATAGGAATCATAGCTATAGCTTCTCCTTCAATGATTGGCACTTCTTATTTGGGGTAATAAAAATGGGTCTTACATATGTAAGGTATACTAATAGCTCAAATAGGAATAGTATGCCATTAACTGTCCGCACTTTACTGGAGTTTCAGTCAGGTATTATCTTTCAGACTGACTGTCACTATTAATACCGTGCTGTGACAAGGATTAATACCGTCAATTGACAACCGTATAGTGATTCCACCAGATCCAGTATGACATATCATTACGAATAACAAAGCGCCACTTCTGTTACATTAGAATCCCTATACAACTCCCCTGGTTTATCAGATACCTAAAAGTATCTTTACTATGGGGGTCGTTCCGACCCGATCGCTCGCTGCAGTTGTTTGCAGCGCAGCGATCGGGTCGGAACTGTGCATGCGCCGGCCGTGAGCCGTCGTTCCTTAGCGATAACCTCTGCCGATTGACAGGCAAAGGCGGTCGCTGGGCAGGAGGGGGTTTTGGGGACGCGGTCCGGCCAATGTAGGCGTGGCCAGACCGTGCAGGGGGGGCCGCAGCGGCTGCATGACGTCACACGCAGCCGCTGCGACCAGGGGCAGCGACGAGCAACTCTCGGTCAGCTACAGGAGCTGCGCTGGCCGGGAGGTACTCAACAAGTACAAAAGCATCGCCGCTGTGTGATGCTTTTGTACTTGTGTGGGGGGCCGGATAGACATGCGGGGCGGGCTAGCCCTGTTCTGGGTGTCCCCCCGCATGTCTGGGAACATGATCGTAGCCGTGCACAGCTATGATCAACTCGGAATGACCCCCAATGTTCAGTTGCAAACCTCATTTAAGTGGGATCTGCTCAGGTTCCTGGAGGTCGGGATCCCGGTAGTCAAAATACCGACGCCAGAATCCTGACACTGGTCGAAATGCCAGCGGCGGCAACCTGACAAGGAACACAATCCTGGTGCCGAAATCCTGAACTAGCGTGGACCGGTATGCCAAGCAGCCTACTAAGCACTTTGGGGCTTATGTAGAGTTGGATGAAATCGCAGTTGGTGTCTTTATTCTCTTGCAAATTGTATTTAATATTTTAAACTGCACATACACAGCAATAATTCTTGTGCTCTAGGGCATAGTTGCCTACCCTCTCTCATTCTGCAGGAGACTCCCTGAATGGGATCATCAGCGTCATTTCCCTGCATTGGTTATAAGGCATGGCCGCAACTAGGGGGGGGGGGGGGGAGGAAATCTGGCTAAGGGGGCATGGGCCCCGGGTGCAGAATCTGAGAGGGTGCAGAGATGGGTACTCTGCCTCCCCTCCTTCCTCTCAGCCCTAAGGGGGCTACCTTCTGCCGGGTCCAAGAACCCTCACTGTAGGTACCTGCTGGTCCATGGCCGCTCACACACTCCTGTGCATGTGTAAGCAATGTCTGCCCTCAGGCCTGTTATCCAGCGCCCCCCCCTCTCCCGCACGCAGGTCCTCCAGAGGAAGACAGGGCCCTAAGAAGCTACCTACTGCCGGGTCCCAGAACCCCCACTGCAGGTCCCCGCTCCCCAATATTACCATTGTGGACTCCTGGGAAACCAACCCCCCAGCAACTAGAACACTTATGAATGGGGTGGGGATGGTCTTTCACACACTCCTGTGCCTGTGTAAACTATGTCTGCACCCAGCCCTGTTCCTCAGGGCCTGCCCCATCCTGCACGGCGGCTCCACCAGAGGAGGACATTGCGAGAGGAAGTAGCAGCAGCTGATAATTAGTCAGGGCACTGAGGTGAGGTCTCTATACGTCGGGACAGCTGCTGCCTCCCAAAGTATGGTCCTAGGTCCAATTTTCATGCAGGGCTTTGTAGTCCTACAGCAGTTGGCCAGTTGGAGTCCTCCCCCCAGGGTGTGTGATACAGTGATTGCATGACTTATAGCAGGTATGTAACACCAGCCAGTCCTATGGACTCTTCTCTGCAGTCAAGATAACCCACATTGTGTGTCCCCCCTCACCAGAAGGTTGGTACTCCTCCTCTTTAATTGGTTGTAGGACCTGACTGGCATACTGGGCTTTGTATTCCTACAGCAGTTGGATAGTCAGAGTCCCCCACAATACTGTATCTGAGGTGCATGTTAGTTTTCCTGTGTTCCGATCCATTTTCCTAGGGAATGTGTACTGGATGCACCCTGACGATGCTGGTTGTCACTGTGCCAACTGTTTATTAATGTGTTTTTGACATGGTTCCAAAGTGTGGGTGTGTGTGTGTGCGCGCATGGGGGGGGGGGGAGGGCGCGCCAAATTACTGCCTTGCCCCGAATGCCAAAAATCCTAGTTTCGGCCTTGTATAAGGCACAATGATCCCTATGGCTACATGCATTTTAAGTAAGGTTTCTCGTGGCCACTTACAGTATATGGAACCTCTTGTAAAATACAATACATGAACAATTCCTGCAAAATATCAGTCTTTTCTTCAACAAATAGATATTACTAAGATTGGGGATCATTTACATTTGGATGCAAGTCATTTTTATAACACGCCTCTCCGATGTAGCAGTACGTGCCCGCGCATTTAGTTGTTACTTTCACATCTCCCTGAAATGCTTTTTCAAATTTAGGCAAGTATGCTCTAGGGGCCTAATTCAGACCTGATCATACAGTGCATCCGGAAGGTATTCACAGTGCTTCACTTTTTCCGCATTTTGTTATGTTACAGCCTTATTCCAAACTGGAATAAATTCATTTTCTCCCTTAAACTTCTACACACAATACCCCATAATGACAACATGAAAAAAAAAAAATTTTAGATTTTTGCAAATTTATTAAAAATAAAAAACTAAGAAATCACATGTACTTAAGTATTCACAGCCTTTGCCATAAAGCTCAAAATTGAGCTCAGGTGCATCCTGTTTCCACTGATCATCCTTGAGATGTTCCTACAGCTTTATTGGAGTCCACTTGTGGTAAATTCAGTTGATTGGACATGATTTGGAAAGGCACACACCTGTCTATATAAGGTCCCACACCTGTCAGTGCATGTCTGCGCATAAACCAAGCATGAAGTCAAAGGAATTGTCTGTAGACCTCTGTTACAGGATTGTCTCGAGGCACAAATCTGGGGAAGAGTACAGAAAAATATCTGCTGCTTTGAAGGTCCCAATGAGCACAGTGGCCTCCATCATCCGTAAATGGAAGAAGTACGGAACCATCAGGATTCTTTCTCCAATACCATCCCTACAGTGAAGCATGGTGGTGGCAGCATCATGCTGTGGGGATGTATTTCAGCGTCAGGAACTAGGAGACTAGTCAGGATAGAGGGAAAGATGAATGCAGCAATGTACAGAGACATCCTGGATGAAAACCTGCTCCAGAGCGCTCTTGACCTCAGACTGGGGTGACTGTTCATCTTTCAGCTGGACAACGACCCTAAGCACACAGTCAAGATATCAAAGGACTGGCTTCAGGACAACTCTGTGAATGTCCTTGAGTGGCCCAGCCAGAGCCCAGACTTGAATCCGATTGAACATCTCTGGAGAGATCTGAAAATGACTGTGCACCGACGCCTCCCATCCAACCTGATGGAGCTTGAGAGGTGCTTTTTTTTTGCGTTGTCATTATGGGGTATTGTGTGTAGAATTTTGAGGGGAAAAATTAATTTATTCCATTTTGGAATAAGGCTGTAACATAATAAAATGTGGCAAAAGTGAAGCGCTGTGAATACTTTCCGGATGCACTGTAGATGTGCTACATGCGGGAGGAAGCCCAGCACAGGGTAGTCCGCCCCGCATGTCAGGCCCTACCCCACCACACAAGTACAAAAACAATGCACAGTGGCGATGCTTTTGTACTTGAAGAGTAGCTTCCAGCCAGCACTGGCAGGGAGCTACTAGTCGCTGTCCGGGTCGCAGCGGCTGCGTGATGTCACACGCAGCCGCCGCGGCCTGCCCCCCGCATGGTCCGGGCATGACTGTGTTGCCCGGATCGCGCCCCTAAAACGGCGACCAAACTCCTCCGGCCTGCCCCCTCCCGCCCAGCAACCACCTCTGCCTGTCAATCAGGCAGAGGCGATCGCAGGGCTGAGACGGCCATCTCTCTCTCTCTCTCTCTCTCTCTCTCTCTCTCTCTCTCTCTCTCTCTCTCTCTCTCTCTCTCTCTCTCTCTCTCTCTCTCTCTCTCTCTCTCTCTCTCTCTCTCTCTCTCTCTCTCTCTCGTGTTCTCTATTAGTACTTAGGAATTCAATTATGAGCAAAGATTGCAGATTAGCTGTTTCAGTAATGGCAGCCCAATTCAATCCCTTCGCACAGCCGGGCAAAAGTGGAACTCGCCAGCACTATGGGACAGCAAGCACTTTTTGAGCGAGATCCCCACTGCGTACAGATATGCTGGACTAATCCACTGTCGACTAATTAGTGGTGTACGCACCCGTATTCATTTTGGCGGTCGTGATGAATGTTAGGGAGTGTGTATTGCTGGCTTATCATTGGTCTGTACAGTAACAATGTGCATTATCATTAGTCTGACCAGAGGGGGAGGTGGGCAAAGTGTTGCAAGGTTCTTTTTTTATTTACTTCAGTCTCTGGGGCAAGTCTGCTTTCTGCACATTAGGGAGGTCATTCCGAGTTGTTCGCTCGTTATTTTTTTGTCGCAACGGAGCGATTAGTCGCGCATGCGCAATGTCCGCAGTGCGACTGCTCCAAGTAAATTTGCTATGCAGTTAGGAATTTTACTCACGGCATTACGAGGTTTTTTCTTCGTTCTGGTGTTCGTAATGTGATTGACAGGAAGTGGGTGTTTCTGGGTGGAAACTGGCTGTTTTATGGGTGTGTGCGAAAAAACGCTACCATTTCTGGGAAAAACGCGGGAGTGGCTGGAGAAACGGAGGAGTGTCTGGCCGAACGCTGGGTGTGTTTGTGACGTCAAACCAGGAACGAAACTGACTGAACTGATCGCAGATGCGTGTGGAGCTACTCAGAAACTGCTAAGAAGTGTCTATTCGCAATTTTGCTAATCTTTCGTTCGCAATTTTGATAAGCTAAGATTCACTCCCAGTAGGCGGCGGCTTAGCATGTGCAAAGCTGCTAAAAGCAGCTTGCGAGCGAACAACTCTGAATGAGGGCCTAGGTGCATTGTGCACGGGTGCAAACATAATGATGTAATTTCCATCAGCAGCCAGCTTTATTATATAGGTTAATAATAATAATGTCCAGACCTTATTATTTATTGTGTGCTTTAACTTTAACATTCATTACTAGCACTATGAAACCACATGAGCTGTCGTAAACCAGACTCGTATACTATCTACTCACGTGGATGACAGATAGGTAGATGACAGGGTCACTAGAAACTGACTCAGCGTGACACTCAGGTAGGTATTATAGCTTTTCAGTGCCTCAGAGGGTGTCCACTCAGAGAAACTCCTATTGTATGTGTATGTATTTCTTTATTTGTACAGTTCCTCAATCTGTGCTTTAATTCCCATTGTAGATGCACAGAGTATTTGGAAACAGACTGCCGAAATTCCCGCCAAAATATTTCCTGGCAATGACTAAGCCCATGGTTGATAAAAGAAGATTAATGCTGGAGACGTATTTGCAAAAAAGTAATGTATTCTATTTATTGTTTGTGTTGATATAGAAGTCTTCGGGGCATATTTATTATACAAGTTGGCCAGCCCCTAGTCCAGATTTATCAAGCCTTGGAGAGTGATAAGTACCAACCAATGAGATCCTAGCTGTCATTTTTCAAACACATCCTGTAACATGGCAGGTAGGAGCTGATTGGTTAGTACTTTATCACCGTGCAAAGTGGCACCACCTGTCCATTTCAGAGTGGGGGCACACAAAGCATTGGCCCCAGTGTGAGGAGGGGGATGCTGTTGTTACAAGCCACTGGGAATACCTATGAGGGATACAATGCAAGGGCCCAGCCCCCCCCCCCCCCCCCATTTGCCGTCATCCTCTCCCGGCACTGACTGGGGTTCCCTCATAGCCCAGCTCAGACAGGGCCCAGGAGATCCAGTCAAACATGGCAGGTTTGGGGGTCTGTAGATGGTGCTGGCCCCCTCAAGTTGCAGGTATTACTCCTCTACCAGCCACTTGTTCCATGACACGATGATGAATGAGCTGGTCTATGCTGGGGACCAGGTCATGCCCTGGCAGGTGGTGGAAAAGGACACTGAAGGGGGGAATTACAGAGTGCTGCCACCCCCCCCCCCCCCTTGTGTACGTCTGGAAGTGACGGATGGGGTGCACGACCGTGGCCCGCACAACTGAGGGGCCGGCTGGGGGTCAGGGGGAGCGCTGGATGGTCCAGGCAGGAGAGAGATGGGGACAATCATGGCACTGTCTGTTGGACCGAGTTCTGTCACATAGAGCTTCTCAGCGTCCGTTCAAATCTAGCATATGCATAGTATACAATAGTGGTTTAAGAAATAAGATAACAACCTCTCATTGCTTAAATTTATCCTATCCTTGCCTTTCTGCTCCACGGGAGGTTTCTGTCCTCCTTGAGATCACCTTAGGACACCTGCGTTACGGTTTGACAGGTGTATCGCCCCAGTCCAACTACCACCTGCCACTGTTCCCGGAGCGGGTCGCAGTGTACATAATTTATCAAAAAGTGTGATGCGCTCTGCTTTTATTGGTCAAACCAGAAAATAAAAGTTCCAAAAGAGCACTGAAGGGAGCCGCGCTACTGCAGCTGCAATGTGACCATCACTGTTTTGGTGTCCTTTTACAGGGTATTTAAATCACTTTTTTTTTTAATTACTTGAACATTATTTGCTCAACTTCCTGGAGATCTGTATAACATTGTCCCTGAACGAAATACATTAGTTAGGTATAGCCACCGTTGATGGTTTTGCTGCCGATGTCATAGAGTCAAATTTTATATGTATGTATGTATGTGTATATATATATATATATATATATATATATATATATATATATATAATATATTACACTGCTCAAAAAAATAAAGGGAACACTAAAATAACACATCCTAGATCTGAATGAATGAAATATTCTTATTAAATACTTTGTTCTTTACATAGTTGAATGTGCTGACAACAAAATCACACCAAAATTATCAATGGAAATCAAATTTATTAACCCATGGAGGTCTGGATTTGGAGTCACTAAAAATTAAAGTGGAAAAACACACTACAGGCTGATCCAACTTTGATGTAATGTCCTTAAAACAAGTCAAAATGAGGCTCAGTAGTGTGTGTGGCCTCCACGTGCCTATATGACCTCCCTACAGTGCCTGGGCATGCTCCTGATGAGGTGGCGGATGGTCTCCTGAGGGATCTCCTCCCAGACCTGGACTAAAGCATCCGCCAACTCCTGGACAGTCTGTGGTGCAACGTGGCATTGGTGGATGGAGCGAGACATGATGTGCTCAATTGGATTCAGGTCTGGGGAACGGGCGGGCCAGTCCATGGCATCAATGCCTTCATCTTGCAGGAACTGCTGACACACTCCAGCCACATGAGGTCTAGCATTGTCTTGCATTAGGAGGAACCCAGGGCCAACCGCACCACATATGGTCTCACAAGGGGTCTGAGTATCTCATCTCGGTACCTAATGGCAGTCAGGCTACCTCTGGCGAGCACATGGAGGGCTGTGCGGCCCCCAAAGAAATGCCACTCCACACCATTACTGACCCACTGCCAAACCGGTCATGCTGGAGGATGTTGCAGGCAGCAGAATGTTCTCCTTGGCGTCTCTAGACTCTGTCACGTCTGTCACATGTGCTCAGTGAGAACCTGCTTTCATCTGTGAAGAGCACAGGGCGCCAGTGGCAAATTTGCCAATCTTGGTGTTCTCTGGCAAATGCCAAACATCCTGCACGGTGTTGGGCTGTAAGCACAGCCCCCACCTGTGGACGTCGGGCCCTCATACCACCCTCATGGAGTCTGTTTCTGATCGTTTGAGTAGACACATGCACATTTGTGGCTTGCTGGAGATCATTTTGCAGGGCTCTGGCAGTGCTCCTCCTGTTCCTCCTTGCACAAAGGCGGAGGTAGCGGTCCTGCTGCTGGGTTGTTGCCCTCCTACGGCCTCCTCCACTTCTCCTGATGTACTGGCCTGTCTCCTGGTAGCGCCTCCGTGCTCTGGACACTACGCTGACAGACACAGCAAACCTTCTTGCCACAGCTCGCATTGATGTGCCATCCTGGATGAGCTGCACTACCTGAGCCACTTGTGTGGGCTGTAGACTCCGTCTCATGCTACCACTAGAGTGAAAGCTCCGCCAGCTTTCAAAAGTGACCAAAACATCAGCCAGAGAGCGTAGGAGCTGAGAAGTGGTCTGTGGTCACCACCTGCAGAACAACTCCTTTATTGGGGGTGTCTTGCTTATTGCCTATAATTTCCACCTGTTGTCTATTCCATTTGCACAACAGCATGTGAAATTGATTGTCAATCAGTGTTGCTTCCTAAGTGGACAGTTTGATTTCACAGAAGTGTGATTGACTTGGAGTTACATTGTGTTGTTTAAGTGTTCCCTTTATTTTTTTGAGCAGTATGTATGTATGTATGTATGTATGTATGTATGTATGTGTATGTATGTATGTATGTATGTATCTCCGATGAGCGGACGTGGACAGGTGAGTTCCAATAAGGTATTTAAATGTGTGTTTGTGTCTGTTTTAACTGTGATTGTCTGTTGAACCTGACGAAGGGGCTGTGTCCCCGAAAACGTTTACGTTTGATCTGACTACAATACATGTCTTTGCATATATGATAGTCCCTGAGTGCCGTTTATTTTGGATATATATATATATATATATATATATATATATATATATATATATATATATATATATATATATATATATATATATATATATATATATATATAATTTTTTATTTTTTTTTGCCAGCAAAGCAGTAAGTAGAACTTGGCTCCACCCCCCAATGTAACCCTATGAACACCCACCTCCTTCCCTGATTGGCCCGTTTAGTCCCTCCTCCGATGGCGTTAACATTTATGGTGTCCTGCAATCGATCAATCACTGATGTCATCATCAATGATTGGCCCATCAATAACCAACCCTAGCATTAGTGTGTGTTTGCTGATCTTATCATAGGCAGTAACAGGACAGATTACTAATTCCTGGGATTCCCTTCTAGTCTATACCTGTGTTTTAAAATGGCATTTAAAACTGTTGCAATTTCTAGCTATGAAAATGAACGTTCAATACCTTCCTTTGAAGGGTCATGTGATTTGTAGCCAATCCAAACTATGATGTATATTGTTTGCCTATTAAAAGATTGTCCCTTCAAAACATCAGGTAATCTTTCCGGGAATTTGTCGGGTGTGGATTATTAGATCTACACTAAAAAGGTCTACAGCAGTGGTTCTCAAACTGTGTGCCGTGGCTCCCTGGGGTACCTCGGGACACTTGCAGGGGTGCCTTGGATTGGTGGTCCAGGACCAATTAAAATTACTTATGGTCAATGTAATAGTAGTGATGAGCGGGTTCGGTTCCTCGGGATCCGAACTCGCCCGAACTTCACCCTTTTTTGCACGGTTCCGCGCAGACTCTGATCCTCCCGCCTTGCTCGGTTAACCCGAGTGCGCCCGAACGTCATCATCCCGCGGTCGGATTCTCGCGAGATTCGTATTCTATATAAGGAGCCGCGCGTCGCCGCCACTTTTCACTCGTGCATTGGAGATCGTGAGAGGACGTGGCTGGCGTCCTCTCAGTTTCTATTTATTATTATTATTATTAGCAGTTTCTTATATAGCGCAGCATATTCCGTTGCGCTTTACAATTAGAACAACAATGTTCAGTGTGCTGCAAATATCTGTGCTCAGTGTGCTGCAAATATCTACGTTCTCTGCCTGAAAAACGCTCCATATCTGTGCTCAGTGTGCTGCAAATATCTGTGCTCAGTGTGCTAATTGCTTTATTGTGGTGACTGAGGACCAGCAGTATTATATAGTAGGAGGACAGTGCAGAGTTTTGCTGACCAGTGACCACCAGTATTATACGTTCTCTGCCTGAAAAACGCTCCATATCTGTGCTGCATTGTAGTATATAGTAGGAGGACAGTGCATAATTTTGCTGACCACCAGTATATAATATATAGCAGTACGGTACAGTAGGCCACTGCTCTACCTACCTCTGTGTCGTCAAGTATATTATCCATCCATACCTGTGGTGCATTTAAGTTTTGCACAGTATATAGTAGTAGGCCATTGCTATTGATATATTACTGGCATATAATTCCACACATTAAAAAATGGAGAACAAAAATGTGGAGGGTAAAATAGGGAAAGATCAAGATCCACTTCCACCTCGTGCTGAAGCTGCTGCCACTAGTCATGGCCGAGACGATGAAATGCCATCAACGTCGTCTGCCAAGGCCGATGCCCAATGTCATAGTAGAGAGCATGTAAAATCCCAAAAAACAAAAGTTCATTAAAATGACCCAAAAATCTAAATTAAAAGTGTCTGAGGAGAAGCGTAAACTTGCCAATATGCCATTTACGACACAGAGTGGCAAGGAACGGCTGAGGCCCCCTCCTATGTTCCTCATGACTAGTGGGTCAGCTTCATATGAGGATGGAAGCACTCATCCTCCCACTAGAAAAATGAAAAGACTTAAGCTGGCAAAAGCACAGCAAAGAACTGTGCGTTCTTCTAAATCACAAATCCCCAAGGAGAGTCCAATTGTGTTGGTTGCGATGCCTGACCTTCCCAACACTGGACGGGAAGAGGTGGCGCCTTCCACCATTTGCACGCTCCCTGCAAGTGCTGGAAGGAGCACCCGCAGTCCAGTTCCTCATAGTCAAATTGAAGATGTCACTGTTGAAGTACACCAGGATGAGGATATGGGTGTTGCTGGCGCTGGGGAGGAAATTGACAAGGAGGATTCTGATGGTGAGGTGGTTTGTTTAAGTCGGACACCCGGGGAGACACCTGTTGTCCGTGGGACGAATATGGCCATTGACATGCCTGGTCAAAATACAAAAAAAATCACCTCTTCGGTGTGGAATTATTTCAACATAAATGCGGACAACAGGTGTCAAGCCGTGTGTTGCCTTTGTCAAGCTGTAATAAGTAGGGGTAAGGACGTTAACCACCTAGGAACATCCTCCCTTATACGTCACCTGGAGCGCATTCAACAGAAGTCATTGACAAGTTCAAAAACTTTGGGTGACAGCGGAAGCCGTGCACTGACAACTAAATCCCTTCCTCTTGTAACCAAGCTCCTGCAAACCACACCACCAACTCCCTCAGTGTCAATTTCCTCCTTACACAGGAAAGCCAATAGTCCTGCAGGCCATGTCACTGTCAAGTCTGACGAGTCCTCTCCTGCCTGGGATTCCTCCGATGCATCCTTGAGTGTAACGCCTACTGCTGCTGGCGCTGCTGTTGTTGCTGCTGGGAGTCGATCGTCATCCCAGAGGGGAAGTCGGAAGACCACTTGTACTACTTCCAGTAAGCAATTGACTGTCCAACAGTCCTTTGCGAGGAAGATGAAATATCACAGCAGTCATCCTGCTGCAAAGCGGATAACTCAGGTCTTGGCAGCCTGGGCGGTGAGAAACGTGGTTCCGGTATCCACCGTTAATTCACAGGGAACTAGAGAATTGATTGAGGTACTGTGTCCCCGGTACCAAATACCATCTAGGTTCCATTTCTCTAGGCAGGCGATACCGAAAATGTACACAGACGTCAGAAAAAGAGTCACCAGTGTCCTAAAAAATGCAGTTGTACCCAATGTCCACTTAACCACGGACATGTGGACAAGTGGAGCAGGGCAGACTCAGGACTATATGACTGTGACAGCCCACTGGGTAGATGTATTGCTACGCTTTGTATCACCGCTTTCCAGAAGAGGCACACAGCTGACAACCTCTTACGGAAACTGAGGAACATCATCGCAGAATGGCTCACCCCAATTGGACTCTCCTGGGGATTCGGACAACGCCACCAATATTGTGCGTGCATTACATGTGGGCAAATTCCAGCACGTCCCATGTTTTGCACATACATTGAATTTGGTGGTGCAGAATTATTTAAAAAACGACAGGGGCGTGCAAGAGATGCTGTCGGTGGCCCGAAGAATTGCGGGCCACTTTCGGCATTTAGCCACCGCGTGCCGAAGACTGGAGCACCAGCAAACACTCCTGAACCTGCCCTGCCATCATCTGAAGCAAGAGGTGGTAACGAGGTGGAATTCAACCCTCTATATCGCGCTTTTTCAACCAGTGTGCCGTGGCACACTAATGTGCCGCGACCAGTTGCAAGATGTGCCGCGGAGTCAGAGCCGCTTCCTGCACCTTCAGAGCGATCTGTTGGCCCAGGCTCTTCTTAGAGGATCAGTCATGCCCCGGTCGTGACGTATGCCTTGAAGACGCAGCAGTGTGACATCATAGGTCACAGCCACCACGTCTCACCACCCAGCCAGCCCACACATACACACACACACACACACACACACACACACATCTTCCAGTTCCCACCCGCATAAAAAACTTTCCCTGCTCACCACATCCACTCCTGCCCGACCGCCCACTGCTCAGTATTCGCTCTCCACTATGAACAACCCCCGCAACTAAAGGACAGGGAGGAGGACAGCTGACAGATAGGGGCTAATATTAGTTATCTTATTTCTCCTGTGGGGAGCAATAGGATTTATGTGGGGAGCAAAAGGATTTATGAGGGGGAACAATGTGAATAATTTAACAAGATTTATGTGGTTAGCAATGTGATATATTTTTCTGTGTAGGCCAATGTATGTGTGGATTTTTATTTGCTGTGAGGGCCAATGTGTGTGTGTGTGTGTTTTTTCTGTGGAGAACTGATGGTGTGCCTTGGCAATTTTCAAATATTGTTTGGTGTGCCGCGAGTTAAAAAAAGGTTGAAAATCACTGACCTAGGTCCTAAATACATAAAAATAGAAAAATCACATACAGTAATTTGGTGAGAAAACCAGAAATACAGTGTAATTACTTATATGTTTACAGCTAAGCAGCTGGTCCTCATCATACTACCATGATGATGGGTCTATTTTTATGTGGAGGCCTGGAGCTCCATCCAGCCCATTGCTAATCTGGCCCAGTGTGTGTCTATGTGGTAAGTAATATGGGGGAGACTTATCAAAGCTTGGAGAGAGATTAAGGGCAGGGTGCATCAAGCGGTCATGTTATAAAAGGTCAACAATGTCTAGGTTGACATGATAAAAAGGTCAACAGGGTCAAAAGGTCGACATGAAAATGATCAACACGTGAAAAGGTCGACATGACTTTTTCTGGTGTTAAATTTTAAGGGCAGGTTACCGTTCCCAGTTGTAGTGCACGTGGAAGGTAAAGTATGAAGAAGAAAAAAAACATGTCAACCATTTTGAACCTGTCAACCTTTTGACTATGTCGACCGTATGCATGTCAACTATTTGGTGTTGACCTGTTGACTTTCAAACTTGTAACTGTCGACCTATCATCTGGATACCGCATCAAGCATCACATGTTGCATGAGATACATCGCGCCACTGATGGCAAGCACAGCGTCGATTAGTCGCGACGTAGGCTGTGCTTGTATAATTGCCCGTAAAATCACAAAGGACATCTCTCCCAATACCAGCTGTCTGTTGAGATATGAGGACTTTTGGGTTTATGACCCGGGAGTCCTTCTGGCCATGCGCGAGTCGCTGGGAACACTGGGAGGGATAAGTCTCAGGGATCAATATGGAGAGAAGCCCATAGGCTTCTATTATGCAGATGGTGTTGTCTGTTTGGGTCCAAGCTCTGGAAAGTTTAGCTTTCCGGAGCTTGGTGCATATGGGCAGGGCTGCCATCAGAAATTATGGGGCCCAGCACTGTCAAAATAGACAGGGCCCCTTCCTCCAAAAAAAAAAAATGTGATGTCATACATTGTGACGTTACATATAGATGGAGTGTTTCGTACCTACAGGAATGATTTACAGATAGCTGATGCACAGATAAGGCTTGTGTTAAGAAGTCCTCCCTGCTCATCAGCCTGCTGCTGATTCATAAACTGGTGCAGCTCTACAGGCAGAGGCGGATTGGCCATAGGGTTCACAGGGAAGATTCCCGGTGGGCCGACGCACTTGTGGGGCCTGTTTTGTTTGAGGACATGTGGTCCTATTTATAGACAGACATAATGAATAAGATGCAAAATTATTTGCATATATGAAAATGACTTTGCCACTTAGCCTGTGATTGCAGATGATCTAGTGTATGCTCTGTCTGCCTGCTTGATTGAGTGAATAGTGATTGGGATACGCGGTTGGTGTAATAAGCAAGAAAATATATCTTTCTAGAGAATGATATAGTTTCCTAAATTCTGAAGGTGTATCCTATAATGTGCTCATAATATTTAATTGTATTTATTTTTAACTTCTCTTGGTGCTGGACATGCCCACTATCTGGAAAGTCTTGGGGGGAGGGTGCTACTGCCATGGCCCATGGCTAGACTTTACACCTCTGGTGCTGCCCATGTGGGGCCACTAGTACAAATTTTTCCAGGGCCGCTTTTTGTTCCCAATCCGCCCCTGTATACAGGTATTGGCGGTAGAAGCCAGGGGTGGGCCCTCCTCTCTGTTAGGACCCAGGACACCAGTCCTCCCCTGATGGCTGCCCTGCATATGGGGAATATGGTCAAACCTCAAAAGCCGTCAGGTGTGACCACGTTTTTTCTGTGATGCCCAAAGTACCCACCAAACCACTTCTGTCATTTTTCAAACACAGCCTGTTAGAAGCTGATTGGTTGGTACCATGGGCGTAGCTACCATAGGTGCAGGGGATGCGGCTGCTATGGGGCCCGAGTCATCTCTGGGACCCGAGCCTTCCCCTGCACCCAGCTGCTAAGCCCCGGCACTGGCACTTTTTACATTAAAAGTGTGCTGCTGTACCGTGTACACACCTGCTCACCCGGCCGGCTCCGCCTCCCTTGGGAACTAAATAATGCTGGGAGGAGGCGTGGCTGAGTATGCAGGGTCATCCCCGTACCACAGCCACGCCTCCTCCCAGCATCTGTGAGGAGACCAGAGCTGGAGCCGGGCCGGCCGGGAGAGCGGGCGTCTGTGAGGAGATAGGAGCCGGAGCCGGGCCGGCCGGGAGAGCGGATATGACAGCAGTGCAGACGGTGAGTGCTGCTGATAGGCCATTGGGGAAGGGGATCTTTAAGTGGATGGGGGGGGGGGGGGGGAGATCTTTGATTAATCCATATGGGGGCAGATGGTCATGGAATTATGCTATGGGGCCCCAAATGAGACAGCTACGCCCCTGGTTGGTACTTTATCTCTCTCCAAGCTTTGAGAAATCTCCCCCATAGATTGTAAGCTCCAAAGGGGCTGCTTAGTATGTGTGCTTATATATAACTGTTAATAAATAGTAAAAAAAAAAAAAAAGCACTCCATACTGTTAGCTAAAAACATCAGTATTTACGATATTATTTATATATTTTGATTTGCACACATAATTGTAACTTTTTTTTTTTTTTCCTTTTTTTTTTTTTTTCCTTTTTTTTTTTTTTTAGTTGTTTCAGATCCTGTGGTTTCAGGCAGCGAGATATTCATCACATTTTTCAAGAAATTACAGTTGGTAGGTGGCTCCAGTGTATATTATGCTGGTGTTATTTGTAAAGATTAAATTAAATAAATAAAAAATAAAAATCCTGAAACAAAATGTTATTTAGGGTATTCGCATACTGGGAATAATTAATTTTATTTATACAAATTATTTATTTTGTTTATTACCAGTTGTTTATATAGCGCACACAAATTCCGCAGCGCTGTACAGAGAATATTTGGCCATTCACATCAGTCCTGGCCCCAGTGGAGCTTACACTCTATGGGGCTAAGTCAGTAAGGAATTCAGAATTTGCAGTCCTTCTGAACGCATACTGGGAGCCGCCCATCGCAGGGCAAGGCCGCCCAGCACGCTGACCGCCCCCTTGGTAGCAAAAAACACAGGAGGCCCGCCGCCATGTTTCCGATCGCAGCAGCTGCGTGTGATGTGATGTCACACACCATCGCCACGGCCCACCAACCTGGTTTGTTACATGTATATTATGGTACTGCTGATTTTTATTATGTCTTAGAAGTACTGTATTTAATCAAATACAAACGTGTAGTAAATATGTAAGCTGACTGGGGAATCCTAATGTCTTTTTAGGACACATTTAAGGTGTCCACAAGAAAACTGATCATCGGAATGTACTTGCCAGATGGCAGACAGGTGAAAGTTGACACCCAGACGTCGGACACTGCGGACAGAGTGCTGGAGGTAACCTGGGCGCCATCTTTTACTTGGGCGCCCGCCCTTCCCTGTTTGTGTATTCCCATAGTACAGGGGTGGGGAACCTTTGGCCCTCCAGCTGTTGTTGAACTACACATACCAGCATGCCTTGCTACAGTTCTGCTATTTGGCCTTGCTAACACAGTTGCAGGGCATGCTGGGATGTGTAGTTCAACAGCTGGAGGGTCAAAGGTTCCCCATCCCTGCCATAGTAAAAAAAAAAAATATATAGCTTAAGGGCCGAAACACACGAGGCGGCTGGCGCCGCCCGGCAAACACCCGGCCGGCTTTAAACCGCTGCGTGATGTAAAGACGCATGCAGCGCAATGTGTCCTTATACACGGCACGGTCTCGGCCCGGCTGCCGGGTTGCAGCCGGGTCTCACCACTGGAAGGTCCGGCTGCCGGGCGGGCGCCTGGCCGTCTTTGCAGCCAGTAAACCATGTGTGTGAAGGGGAGCTTTCACACACAACGGTTTTTTCCCAAGCCGTGTCTAGCATGCGCACAGCATCACACATGGCTCAAAGCCGTCCTGTGTGACAGACTCTGCCGGTTTCTCCCGGATGGCAAAAAGCCGGACAAAGTTTGTCCGGCTTTTTGCCATCCGGGAAAAACCGGAGTGTGTGTTACAACCCTAACATTAAACAAAAACAGAGAATGAATATGTTGAGTTAATTTGGTTACAGTCAAGGGCTGTCCTCCTTGCCCGTAGTGCTGACATTTTCATAGCCTTTGAGAACAATGCGGGGCAGGGATGATATAGAAGTGTGTGGCCAATTTGGGAGGTGTGGCCATGCACCTCCTAGAAGAAAAAGTCAATGCATTTGTCTCCTGTCAACAGTTGGCTCGGGCGCCTGAAACAAGCCTGGATCCCTGTGCCCCCCTTACCGCATGGAATAAATATATATATATATATATGTACCCCCTCACCGCACCGAATATTTTTAGTTACAGCTCTATATACTTACACATTACTGCATCTTGTACACTCCTCTAGTGATGCAGGGGGCGCCATGATGAAACAATTCACTGTCAATCTCCTCTTCGCTATTGGTTATCAAACCGTTCAGATACCTAGCGCTTATATATTAGGGAGACAGAAGTAATGTCTGAAATATTTTTTTTTCTTTTTCAGGCGGCTTTGTATAAATTACACGTGTCCAGGGAGCTAATGGAATATTTCTGTCTCTTTATTACGCACAAAGCAAGCAACGGCGACTTCACAGGTACCCTCTGTCTCTGCCATCATGTCACTAACACTGCAGAGCACAAATGTTGCTAAATAACGATGCAGCACGTTCCCTGCCCTGTGTTGCAGAGTGAAGGTAGCTATGTGACCGGAAGTCAGGAGACCGCCGGTTACAATACCTCCCCCCAACATCCCGAAGCCTGACAATCCCGCAAGTCGGCATGCCGACTGAAAGGGACTATTCCCACTCACTCACGGGATCCCGGCCACCGGTGAAACATACTCGACACCTGTCAGAGTCGGGATTCCTGTGAGCAAAAGGCGCGAGTGCCCGAAAGGGTGTGGCCTCATCGAAGGGGGCTTCTCGTGAATGCTGCGATCGCGAGCCATGCCCCCCATGTTCTGTCACTGTGGGGGCATGTCCAGCACTCTTCCGTGAATAAATGTTAAGCAGAGTAGTGAGTGACAGGGGGCTTCCCAACTCCCTCCTTCCCCCTGTACCCACTGCGGAACACTGCGGCCCGTGGGTAAGACAGCGGAACGGTGCCTGAGAAAGAATCGGGACAGTTGGGAAGTATTGATGAAGCCGTTTGCCTGTTATTATAATTACAGTCGTTCTATATCGTACATTCTTTTTCTCTGCAGTGGTGAAGCGGCTTGCACACTTTGAAATCCCATTTATGACTATTTGGAACATACATGACGACCGGTTTCAGATTGACATACGCAAGAGGTGAGTGCTGTAGATATTTAATTTTTGCACATTCTAAATCCAATCCACTAATTTAAGTCCTATTTTAAGCAGAACCTAATGGAAATCACTGTGATGTCTGATTTTAATATTCTAAAATCTGTCTTATTTTCATTATTTATTTTTTTGGGCAACAAAGGAAGTCTAACAATCTGATTCTGTGCCGGCATTCTCGCAAATGGTCAATATTTTTAAACTGCGCATGCGTCCAAGTCGCACAACTCGTGTTAGAGAAGTAGAACAAGAGTTTTACAGCGCTACATAAAAGTATATATTGTAATATTAGAGGCATCAATAGTAAATACATAGGGGTATATGCAATTAGCGGCGAATCGCGGCAAATTATCGCCCGTTTTTCAATTCGACAGGCTAATTTCGGCAAGTGGGTGCCGAAATTGACCATATGCAATAAAAAACGGATTCGACAGTCCCGCTGCCGAAAAACGGCCGATTTGACGGATTTGTTCCGTTTTTTTAAAAACGTGTAAAAATGGGAAAAAACTCTGAAAAAAATGGCGTGGGGTCCCCCCTCCAAAGCATAACCAGCCTCGGGCTCTTCGAGCTGGTCCTGGTTCTAAAAATCCGGGGGGAAAATGGACAGGGGATCCCCCGTATTTTTAAAACCAGCACCGGGCTCTGCGCCTGGTGCTGGTGCAAAAAATACGGGGGACAAAAAGAGTAGGGGTCCCCCATATTTTTTACACCAGCATCGGGCTCCACTAGCTGGACAGATAATGCCACAGCCGGGGGTCACTTTTATACCGTGCCCTGCGGCCGTGGCATTAAATATCCAACTAGTCACCACTGGCCGGGGTACCCTGGGGGAGTGGGGACCCCTTCAATCAAGAGGTCCCCCCCCCAGCCACCCAAGGGCCAGGGGTGAAGCCCGAGGCTGTCCCGTCCGTCCCCCCATCCTAGGGCTGCGGATGGGAGGCTGATAGCCTTGAGAAAATGTAAAGAATATTGTTTTTTCCTGTAGTACTACAAGTCCCAGCAAGCCTCCCCCGCAAGCTGGTACTTGGAGAACCACAAGTACCAGCATGCGGGAGAAAAACGGGCCCGCTGGTACCTGTAGTACTACTGGAAAAAAAATACCCAAATAAAAACAGGAGACACACACCTTGAGAGTAAAACTTTATTTCACACCTGCCGACACACACATACTTACCTATGTTGACCCGCCGACTGCCACGTCTCCTGATCCGACGATCCGGGGTACCTGTGAATCAAATTACTCACCTCAATCCAGTGTCCAGATATAAATCCACGTACTTGGCAAAAAAACAAATTGCATTTACCCGAACCAGCGGACTGAAAGGGGTCCCATGTTTACACATCAGACCCCTTTCCCCGAATGCCGGGACCCCACGTGACTGCTGTCACCGAGGTCCCTTCAGCCAATCAGGAAGCGCTACTTCGTTGCACTCACCTGATTGGCTGTATGCGCGTGTGACCTCAGACAGCGCATCGCACAGCTCCCTCCATTACTTTCAATGGTGGGAACTTTGCCGTCAGTGGTGGGGTTACCCGCGGTCAGCCGCTGACCGCGGGTGACCTCACCGCTGACGAAAAGTTCCCACTATTGAGTATAATGGAGAGGCTTTGCGAGACGCTGTCTGACAGCTCAGACGTCCAGCCAATCAGCAGAGTGCCAGGACGTTGCGCTCGCTGATTGGCTGAAGGGACCTCGGTGACAGCGGTCACGTGGTGTCCCGGCATTCGGGGAAAGGGGTCTGATGTGTAAACATGGGACCCCTTTCAGTCCGCTGGTTCGGGTAAATGCGGTTTGTTTTTTTGCCAAGTACGTGGATTTATATCTGGACACTGGATTGAGGTGAGTATAATTTTATTCACAGGTACCCCGGATCGTCTGATCAGGAGACGTGGCAGTCGGCGGGTCAACATAGGTAAGTATGTGTGTGTCGGCAGGTGTGTAATTAAGTTTTACTCTCAAGGTGTGTGTCTCCTGTTTTTATTTGGGTATTTTTTTCCCAGTAGTACTACAGGTACCAGCGGGCCTGTTTTTCTCCCGCATGCTGGTACTTGGTGTTCTCCAAGTACCAGCTTGCGGGGAGGCTTGCTGGGACTTGTAGTACTACAGGAAAAAACAATATTCTTTACATTTTCTCAAGGCTATCAGCCTCCCATCCGCAGCCCTTGGATGGGGGGACAGCCTCGGGCTTCACCCCTGGCCCTTGGGTGGCTGGGGGGACGACCCCTTGATTGAAGGGGTCCCCACTCCCCCAGGGTACCCCGGCCAGGGGTGACTAGTTGGATATTTAATGCCACGGCCGCAGGGCGCTGTATAAAAGTGACCCCCCCGGCTGTGGCATTATCTGTCCAGCTAGTGGAGCCCGATGCTGGTGTAAAAAATACGGGGGACCCCTACTCTTTGTCCCCCGTATTTTTTGCACCAGCACCAGGCGCAGAGCCCGGTGCTGGTTTTAAAAATACGGGGGATACCCTGTCCATTTTCCCCCCGGATTTTTAGAACCAGGACCGGCTCGAAGAGCCCGAGGCTGGTTATGCTTTGGAGGGGGGACCCCACGCCATTTTTTCCCGGGATTTTACCATTCCATCTAAAAAAAAAAATATTTTAAAAAATATATAAATAATACTTGTGCCTCCCAAAAAGACAAACCAAGTACCTAATCCCTTCTAATATAAATAGATATGCTATTACCAATAAAAAAAAAACACCAAAAAAAACATGTTTTAATTTTTTTTTATTAGTTTCACCCACCAAAGTGTGGCGGATTGAAAATGACGAATTTACTGTCTGAAAGCACTGTTGTCGAATTTCCAAACTTCAATTGAATATACTTTTGTCGAATTGCCGCATTTGTACCATTGCAGAAAAGTCGAATTTGACAAAAGTCGAATTTCAAAACGTCGAATTTGGAAAGTCCGTTTTTTTGACGGAAAGTACTGTATTGCATTGTCGATTTTTTTTTTTTTTTTTTTTTTGCGAAAGTCCCGTTTTTCGACAATTTCGGGAATTCGACCGCAATTGCATATACCCCATAGTGGTAGAGGTCTGCAGACTGTTTTATATAATGCACATACAGTAGAACTCCATTTGTGTCTCCTAGGTATATGAATCCCTACACTGATGTGATGTTAATGGGGTGCATAGCGGCTGTTGATCTACTGTATGCACAGGTAAGACGTCATTGCAAATTCTCCCATAGTCTGGTTTGCAGTGTAAGAGCCAATAACTGATGACCACAACCTAGTCCTGGCCTGATGCGTGGTGTATCTCTGTAGTCTCCATAATAAGGCTAAGAAATGACCACTTTAGAACCACAGCCTGTAACCCAGTGGTAGCCAACCCTGGTCCTCAAGAGCTACCAACAGTTCACATTTTCCAGCTCACCTGGCAGGTGCACATGTGAAGTTATTACGAATACGAACTGTCACATTTTAAAAGATCCACAGGTGGACTTTGTGAGGAGACCTGGAAAACTGTTGGTAGCTCTCGAGGACCAGGGTTGGCTACCCCTGCTATAACCTGTTATGGAGAAGACCCATTTAAGAGCCTGGTTTGCTGAAGGGTAATGTTAGATCCTAACAAAGAGGGGTCTTAGATTCACAATAGATCGGATTGGTTCAGTGAGTTAATTTGGTAAAATTACAATAAGGCCTAGACCTGGTTAAGACTGGCATATTTATTGTGTAGGTGATGCATCGTCTTTTTTTTTTTTTTTTTTTTCATGCAACGATGGACATAAAAGAGGAGAAGAGAGAGAAGCATCATACAGTATATCTTGTCACTCCCAGAATTTGGTTAGGAGTCAGTTGGCAGCGGAAAAAATGTATAAGGCTAATTTGGCAGAGTGTTTGTCAGCTTCTTCTAAAGCAGAGGTTCTCAAACTCGGTCCTCGGGGGCACACACAGTGCATGTTTTGCAGGTCTCCTCACAGAATCGCAAGTGAAATAATTAGCTCCACCTGTGGACCTGTTTAAAATGTGTCAGTGAGTAATTAATACACCTGTGCACCTGCTGGGTTACCTGCAAAACATGCACTGTGTGTGCCCCCGAGGACCGAGTTTGAGAACCTCTGCTCTAAAGAATGGTGTAATAGGAAGGGCCATTGGTTCATTAGAGACTGAGCAGAGGAAGAAGAGAGGACAGGAGATTGGATGTCATTCCAGGAGATAGAGCTTGTTGAACAGAAACCACAATCTTTGAGGAACAATCCTACGTGGCCACAATCTCTACCACATAGCCTTTCAAAATTTGGGGTTAATATTGGAAAGCTTAAACTTCTTCAAGGTGTCTCGATGGTCAGCATTTTGATGTTAAAGTTCTCAAATATTTATAACATTGGCTTCATACAAACGCCTTCAGACCAAAACACCCATATAAACAAATATACCCAAATCAAATAAAAATTTAACAAATAAATAAAAGCAACGGATAGGTGATGCTGGAAATTGTTGTCCTGATATCTCTGCTTAATATAAAGAGTTGGTGTCTGACATGCTGGGAGCGGTAGTTCTTGCAGCTGTGTTTAATTTAGAGACGAGATCATGGATAGCCTGGAAGCTGCAGTTATTGTGAAGTGTGTTGACAGATTAAGATTGACCTTGTAAGGTGTGGTTAGTCGGACATTAGTCTTTTCTTTTGCTGAATGGGGGGCTTCCATGTTTGCTTTTCCCAAATCTGTATCCTGCGAGGTGAACATTCTGTGAGAGAAAAGCTGTCATTGGGGGTAATTCCAAGTTGATCGCAGTAGGATTTTTTTTTTAGCAATTGGGCAAAACCATGTGCACTGCAGGGGAGGCAGATATAACATGTGCAGAGAGAGTTAGATTTGGATAGGGTGTGTTCAATCTGCAATCTAATTTGCAGTGTAAAAATAAAGCAGCCAGTATTTACCCTGCACAGAAACAAAATAACCCACCCAAATCTAACTCTCTCTGCACATGTTATATCTGCCTCCCCTGCAGTGCACATGGTTTTGCCCAATTGCTAAAAAAAATCCTGCTGCGATCAACTTGGAATTACCCCCATTGTCTTTTCGTGACTGTGATTTGTGAATAGGTAAGTGATTTCAAACTAAAGATTCATGTTGTCTGCGAACTTAAGGCCAATGTTTTACACCGAAACATGGTAATGGGTAGTTGGCAACTTCTTACGTATCCTTTTTTTTTATTGATAGGAGTTCATTATAAAGACTTATCCAATTAGAAGTGTTAATTTACTACTGCTACTGGATTCCCCTGCGGCTTTACTACTGGACTTGATGCCGGCACACTTATCCCCTGATGCCGGCACTTATAGGGGATTATGCTTCAGGTTTCTCAGGCACACGAAACATAATCCCCAATCGACAACTCTCAGAGCCGTGATAACTCATGGGTTCATGTGTTATCACCCGAAAACGGGACATTTTTAGTCCGAAAAAAAACTGGGCTACAATTCGACAGCCTGATAATCACCATCGGGCTAAAATTGTGATATTAACCCGTTGGTTTTTTTTTCCGGGTGAAAAAATTAATGGGGCTAATAGGATATGTCCCCATAGAAATCTTTATTATATCTTTTATTATTATTATTATTATTATTATTATTATTATTATTATTATTATTATTATTGTCATTATGTTAGTTGCCCCTTGCAGTTATTTTTATTCTTGCATGCTCAACTATCTTGAATAGAATAACACAGTTGCTTTCGTAACACACAAATGAATCAGCAGGTGGGTTTAGCCCACAGAGAAACACTACAGTCTGTCAAGATAAGGGAAAAAGTGGTTAGGGTAGGCGAGGGACAGAGTACACACAGTTCATTGTATTGTTTCAGTTCAATAAAGGAAGCAATTTTAGACGTCTTCTTAAAGAACCTAGTTTATATGCTGACCGCATGACCAACTACAGGTCAGTATCAAACCTTCCTTTTTGGCTAAGGTTATGTAG
Source organism: Pseudophryne corroboree (assembly GCF_028390025.1). Taxonomy (NCBI): domain Eukaryota; kingdom Metazoa; phylum Chordata; class Amphibia; order Anura; family Myobatrachidae; genus Pseudophryne; species Pseudophryne corroboree. The sequence goes on along the minus strand of NC_086445.1, from coordinate 60,669,393 downwards.
AAAGAGTTCACAGCTCCACTGGAAACTTGTCTGTCAACCCAAGACATTTCTGATCCATTTCGGTCAGGATTCAGAAGACATAGCACTGAAACTGCCCTGGTGTGTGTGCTTAATAACCCTCCGATGGCAAGAGACAGTGGTGACTGTGCAATCTTAAACCTTCTGGATCTCTCTGCAGCATTTGATACCGTGGACCATGGGATTCTGATTGAGCATCTGAAAAATTTCTGTGGACTGGACGGCACAGCCCAGACCTGGTTCACATAATTTCTCACATGGACAGACCTTCTTCAGGAGTATACTCAATGTCGCCAGTGCCACTGCCATGTGGTGGTCCAAAGGTTCATACTATCTCCCATGATGTTTGCAGTGGTCATGCTACCACTGGGTGAAATAATTAGACGTCATGGCTTGGTCCACTACTGCTATGCAGATGATACACAGCTGTACCTGTCCTTTGCTTCAGCAACAGCCTTAAAATGGCTGTCTAGCCGAGCTCCAGGAGTGGATGAGTGCCAGTTGGCTGCGACTGAACCTTGATAAAAACAGAGGTCCTTATGCTAGGTCACAGGACTACAGCATAGCCAACCAACAGGACTTGCTCTTGGGGGTTCGGAACTACAGAACACTGAACATGTGTGGAATCGTGGCATTGTCCTAGATGATGGCTTGACACTTAAACATCTGGTATCAGCCACAATCAAATCATCATTCTTTAATCTGGGGAACATAACCAGAGTCTAGCATTTAATTCTATCAGGACATCTACAATACCTAAAGCCGTACATGCATATATTTCTCTAATGTCCTAGTGGATGCTGGGAATAGCGGGCTCCGAAGGAGGCTGGGCACTCCAGAAAGATTTAGGACTACCTGGTGTGCACTGGCTCCTCCCACCATGACCCTCCTCCAAGCCTCTGTTAGATTTCGTGCCCGGCCGAGGTTGGATGCACACTAGGGGCTCTCCTGAGCCCTTAGAAAGAAAGTATAGTTTTAGGTTTTTTATTTTCAGTGAGACCTGCTGGCAACAGGCTCACTGCAGCGAGGGACTAAGGGGAGAAGAAGCGAACTCGCCTGCTTGCAGCCGGATTGGGCTTCTTAGGCTACTGGACACCATTAGCTCCAGAGGGATCGACCGCAGGCCCAGTCCTTGGTGTTCGGTTCCGGAGCCGCGCCGCCGTCCCCCTTACAGAGCCAGAAGCAAGAAGAGGTTCGGAAAAACGGCGGCAGAAGACATCAGTCTTCACCAAGGTAGCGCACAGCACTGCAGCTGTGCGCCATTGCTCCTCATGCACACTTCACACTCCGGTCACTGAGGGTGCAGGGCGCTTGGGGGGGGGGGGGGGCCTGAGCTGCAATAAAAACACCTTGGCTGGCAAAAATACCACAATATATAGCCCTAGAGGCTATATATGTGGTAAATTCCCCTGCCAGAATCCAGAAAAAAGCGGGAGAATAGGCCGCTGAAAAGGGGCGGAGCTATCTCCCTCAGACACACTGGCGCCATTTCTCCTTCACAGATCCGCTGGAAGGAAGCTCCCTGGCTCTCCCCTGCAGTCTACACTTCAGAACAGGGTAAAAACAGAGAGGGGGGGCACTAAATTTGGGCGCATTACATATATATATAATATAAAAAGCAGCTATAGGGGACATAACTCAGTTAGTCCCTGCATTATATAGCACTCTGGTGTGTGCTGGCATACTCTCACTCTGTCCCCCCAAAGGGCTTTTGTGGGTCCTGTCCTCATTCGGAGCATTCCTTGTGTGTGTGCGGTGTGTCGGTACGGCTGTGTCGACATGTTTGATGAGGATAATGATGTGGAGGCGGAGCAGATGCCTTTAGAAGGGATGTCACCCCCTGCGGGGCAGACACCTGAGTGGATGAGCTTATGGAAAGTAATGAGTGCACGTATAGACTCCCTATATAAGAAAATCGACGACATGCCAAATGTGGGACAGCCGTTTTCTCAGCTCGTGCCTGCCCAGGCGTCGCATGGGTCGTCAGGGGCTTTAAAACGCCCGCTACCACAAGCAGACCCAGATGTCGACACTGATACTGACGCCAGTGTCGACGACGATGAGTCTAACCTGATGCCCACTAAGGCCATTCACTGTATGATTGAGGCAATGAAAGAGGTGTTAAACATTTCTGATATAACTACTGGTACCACTAAAAAGGGTATTATGTTTGGAGAGAAAAAACTACCCGTAGTTTTCCCCCCATCAGATGAATTAAATGAAGTGTGTGAAGAAGCGTGGGCTTTCCCTGATAAAAAATTGGTAATTCCTAAGAAGGTACTAATGGCGTTCCCTTTCCCGCCAGAGGATAGGTCACGTTGGGAAACACCCCCTAGAGTGGATAAAGCGCTCACACGTTTGTCTAAAAAAGTGGCACTACCGTCTCAGGATACGGCCGCCCTCAAGGAACCTGCTGATAGAAAGCAGGAGGCGATACTGAAGTCTGTATATACACACACAGGCATTATACTTAGGCCAGCTATTGCGTCAGCTTGGATGTGCAGTGCTGCCGCTGCTTGGTCAGATAAACTGTCAGAAAATATTGACACATTAGACAGAGACACGATCCTGTTAACCATAGACCATATAAAAGATTCAGTCTTATATATGAGAGATGCACAGAGGGAAATCTGCCGACTGGCATCTAAAGTAAGTGCATTGTCCATTTCTGCTAGGAGAGGCTTATGGACTCGCCAGTGGACAGGAGATGCAGATTCTAAAAAGCACACGGAAGTGTTGCCTTATAAGGGTGAGGAATTATTTGGGGATGGTCTCTCGGACCTAGTTTCCACAGCAACGTCTGGGAAGTCAGCATTTTTACCCCATGTCCCCTCACAGCCTAAGAAGGCGCCGTTTTATCAGGTTCAGTCCTTTCGGACCCAGAAAAACAGGCGTGGAAAAGGCGGGTCTTTTCTGTCTAGAGGCAGAGGTAGGGGAAAAAGGCTGCAACAAACAGCAGGTTCCCAGGAGCAAAAGTCCTCCCCCGCTTCTTCTTCCAAGTCCGCCGCATGACGGTGGGGCTCCACAGGCGGAGCCAGGTACGGTGGGGGGTCGCCTCAAAAATTTCAGCGATCAGTGGGTTCGCTCACAGGTGGATCCCTGGATCCTGCAAATAGTATCTCAGGGGTACAAGCTGGAATTCGAGGCGTCCCCACCCCACCGGTTCCTAAAATCTGCCTTGCCAATTGCTCCCTCAGACAGGGAGGCGGTGCTAACGGCAATTCACAAGCTGTATTCTCAGCAGGTGATAATCAAGGTACCCCTACTTCAACAAGGCCGGGGTTATTATTCCACACTATTTGTAGTACCGAAACCGGACGGTTCGGTGAGACCCATTCTAAATTTGAAATCCTTGAACACATACATAAAGAAATTCAAGTTCAAGATGGAATCGCTCAGGGCGGTTATTGCAAGCCTGGACGAGGGGGATTACATGGTATCCCTGGACATCAAGGATGCTTACTTGCATGTCCCCATTTACCATCCTCACCAGGAGTACCTCAGATTTGTGGTACAGGATTGCCATTACCAATTCCAGACGCTGCCGTTTGGACTGTCCACGGCACCGAGGGTATTTACCAAGGTTATGGCGGAAATGATGATACTCCTTCGAAGAAAGGGAGTTTTAATTATCCCGTACTTGGACGATCTCCTAATAAAAGCGAGGTCCAAGGAACAGTTGTTGGTGGGAGTAGCACTATCTCAGGAGGTGCTGCACCAGCACGGCTGGATTCTGAATATCCCAAAGTCACAGCTGGTTCCGACGACACGGCTACTGTTCCTGGGTATGATTCTGGATACAGTCCAGAAAAAGGTGTTTCTCCCGGAGGAGAAAGCCAGGGAGTTGTCATCTCTAGTCAGAGACCTCCTGAAACCAAAACAGGTATCAGTGCATCACTGCACGCGGGTCCTGGGAAAGATGGTGGCTTCTTACGAAGCAATTCCCTTCGGCAGGTTCCATGCCAGAATCTTTCAGTGGGACCTGTTGGACCAGTGGTCCGGATCGCATCTTCAGATGCATCGCTTGATAACCCTGTCTCCAAGAACCAGGGTGTCGCTACTGTGGTGGCTGCAGAGTGCCCATCTTCTAGAGGGCCGCAGGTTCGGCATACAGGACTGGGTCCTGGTGACCACGGATGCCAGCCTTCGAGGCTGGGGGGCAGTCACACAGGGAAGAAACTTCCAAGGACTATGGTCGAGTCAGGAGACTTCCCTTCACATAAATATTCTGGAATTAAGGGCCATCAACAATGCCCTAAGTCAAGCAAAATCCCTGCTCCTACACCAGCCGGTGCTGATCCAGTCAGACAACATCACGGCAGTCGCCCATGTAAATCGACAGGGCAGCACAAGAAGCAGGATGGCGATGGCGGAAGCCACAAGAATTCTCCGATGGGCGGAGAATCATGTACTAGCACTGTCAGCAGTGTTCATTCCGGGAGTGGACATCTGGGAAGCAGACTTCCTCAGCAGACACGACCTACACCCGGGAGAGTGGGGACTTCATCCAGAAGTCTTCTAGATGCTGGTAAACCGTTGGGAAAAACCACAGGTGGACATGATGGCGTCCCGCCTCAACAAAAAGTTAAAAAGATATTGCGCCAGGTCAAGGGACCCTCAGGCGATAGCTGTGGACGCTCTAGTGACACCGTGGGTGTACCAGTCGGTATATGTGTTCCCTCCTCTGCCTCTCATACCAAAGGTATTGAGAATTATAAGAAAGCGAGGAGTAAACACCATTCTCGTGGTTCCGGATTGGCCAAGACGAGCGTGGTACCCGGAACTTCAAGAGATGCTCTCAGAGGACCCGTGGCCTCTACCGCTCAGACAGGACCTGCTACAACAGGGGCCCTGTCTGTTCCAAGACTTACCGCGGCTGCGTTTGACGGCATGGCGGTTGAACACCGGATCCTAAAGGAAAAGGGTATTCCGGAAGAAGTCATTCCTACGCTTATTAAGGCCAGGAAAGATGTTAAGGCAAAGCATTATCACCGCATATGGCGGAAATATGTTGCATGGTGCGAGGCCAAAAAGGCCCCAACAGAGGAATTTCAACTAGGTCGATTTCTGCATTTCCTGCAAGCAGGAGTGAATATGGGCCTAAAACTAGGCTCCATTAAAGTACAGATCTCGGCTCTGTCGATTTTTCTTTCAAAAAGAACTAGCTTCAGTACCTGAAGTTCAGACATTTGTGAAAGGAGTGCTGCATATTCAGCCCCCATTTGTGCCTCCTGTGGCACCTTGGGATCTCAACGTGATGTTGAGTTTCTTAAAATCACATTGGTTTGAGCCACTAAAAACCGTGGATCTGAAATATCTCACGTGGAAAGTGGTCATGTTATTGGCCTTGGCTTCAGCCAGGCGAGTGTCAGAATTGGCGG
>NC_086445.1:60641494-60658994 GCF_028390025.1 Pseudophryne corroboree | reverse complement strand
TATTGTTTTCTCTGACGTCCGAAGTGGATGCTGGGACTCTGTAAGGACCATGGGGAATAGCGGCTCCGCAGGAGACTGGGCACAACTAAAAGAAAGCTTTAGACTACTGGTGTGCACTGGCTCCTCCCACTATGACCCTCCTCCAGACTTCAGTTAGATTCTTGTGCCCGCCTGAGCTGGATGCACACTAGGGGCTTTCCTGAGCTCCTAGAAAGAAAGTATATTTTAGGTTTTTTATTTTACAGTGAGATCTGCTGGCAACAGACTCACTGCAGCGAGGGACTAAGGGGAGAAGAAGCGAACCTACCTAACTGGTGGTAGTTTGGGCTTCTTAGGCTACTGGACACCATTAGCTCCAGAGGGATCGACCGCAGGACCCGACCTTGGTGTTCGTTCACGGAGCCGCGCCGCCGGCCCCCTTACAGAGCCAGAAGCAAGAAGTGTTCCGGAAAATCGGCGGCAGAAGACTTCTGTCTTCAACAAGGTAGCGCACAGCACTGCAGCTGTGCGCCATTGCTCCTCATGCACACCTCACACTCCGGTCACTGATGGGTGCAGGGCGCTGGGGGGGGGCGCCCTGAGGGCAATATAATACACCTTGGCTGGCAAATCATCACAATATATAGTCCCAGGGCTATATATGTGATAAATTACCCCTGCCAGAATCCATGAAAAAGCGGGAGAAAAGTCCGCCGAAAAAAAAGGGGCGGGGCTATCTCCCTCAGCACACTGGCGCCATTTTATCTTCACAGTGCAGCTGGAAGATAGCTCCCCAGGCTCTCCCCTGTAGTTTTCAGGCTCAAAGGGTTAAAAAGAGAGGGGGGGGCACTAAATTTAGGCGAAATATGTGTATACAAGCAGCTATTGGGGGAAAAATCACTCAGTTATAGTGTTAATCCCTGCATTATATAGCGCTCTGGTGTGTGCTGGCATACTCTCTCTCTGTCTCCCCAAAGGACTTTGTGGGGTCCTGTCCTCAGTCAGAGCATTCCCTGTGTGTGTGCGGTGTGTCGGTACGGCTGTGTCGACATGTTGGATGAGGAAGGTTACGTGGAGGCGGAGCAGAGGCCGATAAATGGGATGTCGCCCCCTGTGGGGCCGACACCAGAGTGGATGGATAGGTGGAAGGTATTAACCGACAATGTCAACTCCTTACATAAAAGGCTGGATGACGTAACAGCTGTGGGACAGCCGGCTTCTCAGCCCGCGCCTGCCCAGGCGTCTCAAAGGCCATCAGGGGCTCAAAAAACGCCCGTTACCTCAGATGGCTGACACAGATGTCGACACGGAGTCTGACTCCAGTGTCGACAAGGTTGAGATATATACACAATCCACTAGGAACATCCGTTACATGATCTCGGCAATGAAAAATGTGTTACACATTTCTGACATGAACCCAAGTACCACATAAAAGGGGTTTTATTTTTGGGGAGAAAAAGCAGCCAGTGTTTTGTTCCCCCATCAGATGAGTGAATGAAGTGTGTAAAGAAGCGTGGGTTCCCCCGATAAGAAACTGGTAATTTCTAAAAAGTTACTGATGGCGTACCCTTTCCCGCCAGAGGATAGGTCACGTTGGGAGATATCCCCTAGGGTGGATAAGGCGCTCACACGTTTGTCAAAAAAGGTGGCACTGCCGTCTTAGGTTACGGCCACCTTGAAGGAGCCTGCTGATAAAAAGCAGGAGGCTATCCTGAAGTCTGTATATACACACTCAGGTTCTATACTGAGACCTGCAATTGCCTCAGCATAAATAGTGCTGCTGCAGCGTGGTCTGATACCCTGTCAGATAATATTAATACCCTAGACAGGGATAATATTTTTCTAACATAGAGCATATTAAAGACGTCGTCTTATATATGAAGGATGCACAGAGGGATATTTGCCGGCTGGCATCCAGAATTAATGCAATGTCCATTCTGCCAGGAGGGTATTAGAGACCCGGCAGTGGACAGGTGATGCTGCCTTTTAAAAGGCACATGGAGATTCTGCCTTATAAGGGTGAGGAATTGTTTGGGAATGGTCTCTGGGACCTCGTATCCACAGCAACAGCTGGGAAGAAAATTTTTTACCTCAGGTTTCCTCACAGCCTAAGAAAGCATTGTATTATCAGGTACAGTCCTTTCGGCTTCAGAAAAGCAAGCGGGTCAAAGGCGCTTCCTTTCTGCACAGAGACAAGGGAAGAAGGAAAAAGCTGCACCAGACAGCCAGTTCCCAGGATCAAAAATCTTCCCCCGCTTCCTCTGAGTCCACCGCATGACGCTGGGGCTCCACAGGTGGAGACAGGTGCGGTGGGGGCGCGTCTCGGGAACTTCAGGGACCAGTGGGCTTGCCCACAGGTGGATCCCTAGGTTCTGCAAGTAGTATCACAGGGATACAGGCTGGAGTTCGAGGCGACTCCCCCTCGCCGTTACCTCACATCAGCCTTGCCTGCTGCCCTCGGAGAAAGGTAGTACTGGCGGCAATTCACAAGCTGTACTTCCAGCAGGTGAAATCAAGGTACCCCTCCTTCAACAAGGCCGGGATTACTATTCCAAAATGTTGTGGTACCGAAACCAGACTGTTCGGTGAGACCCATTCTAAAATTGAAATCCTTGAACACTTATATACGAAGGTTCAAGTTCAAAATGGAATCGCTCAGGGCGATTATTGCAAGCCTGGAGAATTTCATGGTATCACTGGACATCAAGGATACTTACCTGCATGTCCCTATTTACCCTCTTCACCAGGAGTACCTCAAACTTGTGGTACAGGATTGTCATTACCAATTCCAGACGTTGCCGTTGGTCTGTCTCTGGCACCGAGGGTATTTACCAAGGTAATGGCCGAAATAATTATCCCGTACTTGGACGATCTCCTTATAAAGGCGAGGTCCAGGGAGCAGTTGTTCGTCGGAGTAGCACTATCTCGGGAAGTGCTACAACAGCACGGCTGGATTCTGAATATTCCAAAGTCGCAGCTGGTTCCTACGACGCGTCTACTGTTCCTGGGTATGGTTCTGGACACAGAACAGGATAAAAAGGGTTTCTCCCGGAGGAGAAGTCCAAGGAGTTGTCGTCTCTAGACAGAGACCTCCTAATACAAATACAGGTGTCAGTGCATCAATGCACGCGAGCCCTGGGAAAGATGGTAGCTTCTTACGAAGAAATTCCATTCGCCAGGTCCCATGCAAGGATCTTCCAGTGGGATCTGTTGGACAAGTGGTCCAGGTCGCATCTTCAGATGCATCGGCGGTGTCAAAGTCGGAAAAATATCATGCTACACGTTGCCATATATTCACCTCATGCGCTTGCCCGCTGCATGTACACATTCTCTCCCGTGCGTGCGGATACTCGCAGCTGCGTGATGGCGCCTCCTCGGCCATGCGCTCGAGCGCGTGGTATGTGCATTTACGGTAGAGTTTGTGTGCGTCTAGCGGGCGACTCAATCGTTAAATAATAAAACCAAGTAGTATGTTTTATAGATAATGTTCCCCTTAATAATGACTGTAAGTTTGTTTAATGTAACTGGTCGCTGGACAGAGAAATTCCTCTTTGCGTGGTACGAAGGGTCAGACAGGGTTTGAACAGTGGTGTCTGGTACCTAACTAAAGAACATTTTATTAGAAACAATCCGGTGCTGGTTAGGTAAAGATTAATCGCTCCTGCGTATAGTTATGTCTATTAGTAGTTTCTGGACATTTACTATATTTGCGGTTCATTATCCATGCGGCGGGAATTCTCAGATTCCCTCCCACCTGAGCAGTTTGATATAGTCACAGCCCACCTTTTCAAACTAACCTATGACCTTTTGTTATGATGCGAGGAGACATTCCTGTGTCCAATGAACAATGAGATTGTAGGTCCCTTTGTAGTATACTGTACGCAGTGTATATAAGGACAGCCAGCCTGGCCAGCTCAGTCTTCTCTCCACAAACGGTTTTCATCTTGACTAACTGGGAGCTGGTACCAGAGCTGCGCAGCGATCATTCCTCAGTGTGTGTAAGTTATTCTCTGTAACCATTCTAAATCTCTGACTGTATTTGCCATATTCTCTCTCTCTGTTATTGTATAAGATTGTGACGCTATTGTATATTTATGTGTAGTTATTCTGCTTAGATATTGATGTTAGTTTGTAGTGTATGAATTGTTAACTGTTTTAACTTTTACATAGCTAGATATTGTTAGTAAAGGTGTTGGAACCTTAGCAAGGTATTGTGTGTTTATTACATTGCTGAGAGTATTCAGAGTGTCTCAATCGCTCAAGAGGCTTTCATACAATAGAGGTTAATTAGCATTGCATTGTGCTCACATTACAAAACCAAGGTTTACAGTACAAACTCAATCTTTCACTGTGTTGCATACAAGGTTTACTGAGTGTCATCCCGTGAGCGTCTGCGCCGCTCGTGTTCTCCTCGTGGTCACGAGCGTACGCTACGCTAGTAGCGTAGCATTACGGTAGTCGGCCGCCTATAGCGTGCTCGACACCACGCGTTAAGTTGTGAGCGAGCGTGTCGCATGTGCGTCTCGACCACGACTAAGCGTCTGCTACGCTAAGTGCGTACCCTTACGGTACCCCATACGCCAATTGCATACTGAGTCTCTTACCCATTTTATAGTGAATGTAATAAGATAAATAGTTAGCTTTATCAATTGGCGGCTCGTCCGTCCTCCACATATCCGCACCAGCGAACACAGACTTTATCTGTCAGCAAGGGCGGGAAGGCAGTATCCCTTTGTATCAGGATACAGTAGTGCTGGCTAGATAAGCGTCTGTTTCGCTACGCTGTAGGAGTGCTGGTGGAATCCGGAACCGGAAGGTAAGAACAGTACGCTATTGTCTTTTAAAACTGTTTATTTCTGTTTTGCGTACGCACACACACACACGCACGCACGCACACACCTGTATTTCTTTTCATTTGTGTATTTTCACACCTCACTTTCCTGTTTGCCATTTCACAATTGATAACGTGCTGAGAAAGATTTGTTGCTATTGGTAGTTAAAAGTAATATTAATACGTTAAGGAATAATTTGTAAAACACGCGCACGGCTTGCCTAAGATACATGGAAGTTCGGTGTGGTGTTCAGTAGATGATTACAGTTAAAGATCATCTACATTGATATAAACGTGTTAATTGTATTTCTGTGGATATACCTGGCTTGCGTACATGTGTCTCTAACAAAGGGCGGGACTAGCGTACGCGACGCAAGGGCCGACGCACGGAGCGTATATTACGCAACGGAGTGTCTGGGTACGCCCACATAATACAAATAACACGATAGTATTGTTTTAGTTAGGCAATAAGGAGGCAACGCGATAATAGCGCAAATCAATCTCAGTGTCCAAAATTTTAAGCTAATAGATCCTTCTCTAGTTGCAACTCCTCGGGATTAGCCTGCGATACTGAATGAAAGGGATTTCTGCGCAGAAACGAAAGTAAAGAGTATATGAGGTGAAAGAGTGTGTATACATATATATAAGTTTCTAAAATTTTGGGGTTGAACCACAGGAAATCGAGTTCTCGTGAGGTACATACGTGTAAGTGACGGCACGGTGGCTTGGGAGGCATCCCTTGTTAAACATTTAAAAAAAGAGCATTAGAGTATAGCAGACCAGGAGGTCTACTGTAGCACAGTCCAGGAGGTCCAGACAGACCAGGAGGTCTAGGTACAGCAGACTAAGAAGTCCGCTATAGATAAAGAGTAAAGGAGCACAACACCAGAAAGGGTTGGTGCGGTACCCATATAGGCCATTAAGGTCTGGCTGAAGGAATTCGCAGCCACAATTTTCGATTCCACTGGTCGCTCCGCACATAAGATTAGTTGCTTATGTGCAGAACGATTGTACCGCACGTAATTGTGTGCATTAGTTAGTAACTTGACCCAGTACCATTTGCGTACGCTAGAGGGGTCATAAACGCTATTTGTACATTCTAACGTGATTTGTGTAATTTTTTTTATTTTAAGGAAGGTTCGCTGGTCACTCGGGAATTCTCTAACAACCAATAGTTACTGGGAAGGGTTAAGTGCTCTTCGGATCACACCCACATGTTCCAGTAAATAGAGGTTCAGGTCGCAGGGGTCCTAGGTTGAGTACGCCAGCGCTAAGGCAGTGTGTGGGCGTATTGGTCGACGTGGGCGAGTGAGTGGAGGTACTCGGTAAACTTCCGCCGCCGGCCTACCCCGGACATCTTGGTTTTTGTAAGGGTTCGCTGAAGACCCTGATTTGAAGGTCAGAGGTAGTGAAAGCAACACCTGCAAAGATGGGGGCCAGTTGTTCAGGTAGGGGGCGATCAACCTCGGTTCGGGTTGACTTAGTAAACCGACCAATCGGGTCGGCAAGGTATGTCATGTGTGAGAAATACGGTTCTCACACACAGGTTTTGTGCGATGAATGGGAAAGAATGACTGTGCATGATGGGGAAAAGTTCCCACGGGTAGGCAGTTTTAGTCCCGAGGTGTTACAAAATCTAAGGAGAAGGATATGTCTCATTAAATCTGCAAAGAGACGGATCAAACATTATGATTATTTACAGTTATGGCAACAGGAAGGTGAAATACAAAGAGGATTGGCTCAAGCGGCTGGATCTAACCCTATCAGGAAACTGATAGCCACCGCTCCCCCACCACCATACATAACGGGAGAGAGAGTGGTTACAGAGAATGACACACTGGTGAATGATAAACATGCACTTAGTACTGTATAAATGTTAAGAATAATGTAACCAAGATTGTTGATGCTAATATTAACCCGTGCAAGCTGTACCCTGTTTTAAACTTTCCCCAGGATTGTTACCAAGAGGATGAGCCAACAACAATATCGGCACTCTCTCTAGCAGCCACCATAGCAGAAACAACAGTGGGCGCGTCCCAACCAGTAAGAGCAGTATCAAAGGCCCCTAGTGGAGGGACAGGTGAGGTCGTATCAACTGGTAAGTACGGCACCATACACTATGCTGAAACCATTACACCACATGTTGTAGAATCTACTCAGAATGATGTTATTGAACTTAATCCCGTTAGGGTAATTGCAGTGCCAAATGGGAAAACTGACGCTTCAGGAGTCACTCCTGTCAGACACATCGCCATGCACTGCCCCTTTTCCCGAATGGAATTAAGATCAATGGTGTCTGAATTCCCTGATCCTAGGAAAGATCTAGTTGCAAGCCAGAAATACATTAGAGAGCTAGGAAATACTGTGGAGCCCAATAACAAAGACTGGCAGATATTGCTGAGGGCATGTTTACCCTCCAATGTCGACTCAGCGAGATTTATAGCTGACTGTAAATTAGATGAAGAGGTACCCCTTACGGATGTGTACAACCAAGATAATGTAAAGAGAATAAATTTACAGTTAAAAGAGTATTTCCCAGCTGTTGCCAAATGGAACAAAATTTTCTCCATCAAACAAAAAGAGGGAGAAACAGCTGCTGATTATTTTCATCGGGCACTACAGGAAATGGCTAAGTATACAGGCATAGAAGACATTAAGACAAATGTGAATCATAGAGAAGTAGCAGTATCTGTGTTAATGGATGGTTTAAAGGAAGTATTGAGGACGAGGGTACAGACCACCCAACCATGTTGGCGAGGTCTGTCGGTGGCTACTTTGAGAGAGGCCGCTATTGATCATGATCGGAATATCACCAGACACAGGGAGTCACAAAGTGATAAGTTAATGGCCGTAAGTATACAGGCCCTGACCACAAGGCCACCTCTGCATAAATCTCCGACCCCTGTGGGTAAGTCAAATGTGGTAACTTGTTATTACTGTCATAAAGAGGGACATTTTGCACGAGACTGTAGATCGAAAAATGCACCAAAATCATATCAACCCCCTAGACAACGACATGACACACGAAATTGGGATCAAGGACCGCAGAGACGGAGTTATGAGCCACACGCAGGGGAAACAAAAAGGTATCCCCCAAAAAGAGACTGGCAAGTCACTGATAGTTCCCATTTACCCCCTTCACAGGTAATAGCTGCCAGCGCAATGCAGGGAGGTCACCACGCACCATAGGGGCGGGGCCACACCTGTAATCTGCAGCCAGTAAAATTAATTGCGAGCCTTGGAAGTGAACCCGAGGTCACAATTGATGTAGCTGGTAAATCTCTAAATTTCCTTGTAGATACAGGGGCGGCCAAGTCAGTGATAAATTTGACCGTGGGCATGAGAACCACTGGTAAAACAATTCCAGCCATGGGAGTAACAGGAGTAGTACGGCACTACCCTTTAAGCAAACCTGCAGAGATTACGATAGGGCCTTTGCATACCAAGCATTCTTTTCTGCTGGCTGCATCGGCTCCGACTAATCTCCTAGGGAGAGATTTACTGTGCAAAATGGGATGCGTCATATACTGTACTCCTGAAGGTGTGTTCTTGGACATACCCGAAAACCACGCTCAGGAAGCGCAGGATATGCTAGACTCCCCAACAAGATTAATGTCACACACTGTTGTTGTAAATAGGTGTCCGTCCAAGGTAGAGGAAATGATTTCCCAGATACCGGAATCACTTTGGACCAAGAATGGACAAGACACTGGATTGATGGCAAACGTAGCCCCAGTAGTTGTGCAAGTAAAAGATGGTAGGATAGCTCCAAAAATCCCACAATACCCTCTGAAGCCAGAGGTGGAGTTAGGAGTTTACCCTGTAATAGAGCGCTTGCTACAACAGGGCATTCTGGTAAGAACGTCCAGCACTGCCAATAGTCCCATCTTCCCTGTTAAAAAGAGTGGGGGGAGGGGTTACAGATTAGTGCAGGATCTAAGAGGGATCAACAAAATAGTTGAGAGTCAATTCCCCGTAGTGCCAAATCCAGCTGTCATCCTTATGCAAATCCCTCCCACTGCCAAATTTTTCACTGTGATTGACCTCTGCTCCGCCTTCTTCTCGGTACCTCTGCACCCTGACAGTCAATACTTATTCGCATTCACATACAGAGGAGTTCAGTACACTTGGACTCGATTACCACAAGGTTTCATAGACAGTCCAAGTATTTTCTCACAGGCCCTGCATGATTGTTTACAGTCTTTCCAACCAGAGAGTGGATCAATATTGATACAGTATGTGGATGATTTACTGCTGTGTTCAGATTCACTGGAAGCGTCCCTGAGAGATACTAAACAACTCCTGTTTCATCTTTCAGACACAGGACACAAGGTTTCCAAGGACAAGTTACAATTATGCCAAACCCGTGTGAAGTATTTGGGACACTGTCTAATACAAGGACTGAGACACCTTACCGCTGATAGAATTCAAGCAATTTGTGACATGACCCTGCCACAAACCCAGCAACAGATTAGAACATTTTTAGGAATGTGTGGGTATTGCCGTAACTGGATCCCAAGTTTTTCCATACTAGCCCTACCTTTGCAGGAGATGGTCTCCTCAAACAAACCTGATCGGATTTCGCACACAGACGAATCTGAGATAGCATTTGAGAGACTTAAACAGTGCCTAACGCAGGCACCAGCATTAGGTATGCCTGACTATGGGAAACCCTTTGAGCTGTACGGAACAGAGAGTGCTGGGTGCGCAGCAGGTGTCTTAACCCAGAAACATGGTGATGCCAGCAGGCCGGTAGCCTACTATAGCGCTCAGCTAGACACGGTAGCGCGATCCCTCCCCACGTGCTTGCGAAGCGTTGCAGCAATAGCATTGCTAGTCACAAAAAGCGAAGATGTAGTGCTAGGACACAACCTCACAATTCATACACCACATGCAGTGTCAGCCTTACTGAATTCGTCCCAAACCAGACACGTCTCATCAGCGCGGTTTACAAGATGGGAATTGGCATTGATGGCCCCCGTAAACATCACCATAAGGAGATGCAGCGCATTAAATCCTGCAACGTATCTCCCAGGTGTGCCTGGACAGGCACAAAGGGTGGAGGATGAGAGTGATGGTGAAGGAGGATTTAATACAGGGGATGACACGCATGATTGTATGGAATATTTGACCCAAAATTTCACGGCAAGGCCTGACATCAGTGACAACCCACTGGAAGATGTAGATTTTACTTTCTACACTGACGGTAGTTGTCACAGACAGACGGACTCGGGAGACTTGTGTACTGGATACGCAGTCGTAGATGACCAAGGTACCATAGAAGCGGAACCGCTAGGCCCACCACACTCAGCACAAGTTGCTGAACTGGTTGCCCTAACCAGAGCATGTGAATTGGCTAAGGGCAAATCAGCCAATATTTACACAGATTCTAGGTACGCCTTCGGAGTAGTCCATGATTTCGGGGCCCTATGGCGCCTCAGAAATTTCATGACGGCAGCTGGCACACCCGTAGCGCATGCAGCCCACATCAAAAGACTTCTAACAGCGATACAGGAACCCGACAGAGTGGCTGTTATCAAGTGTAAAGCTCACACATATAGCCAAGACCCGGTATCACTTGGTAACAGCCGAGCAGACGAAGCTGCTAAATCAGCAGCTAGTAACCCCATACAAACAGATAGTACACGACTGATGGTATTTAATACTGTAAACACACAGAAATTGTGTGAAATGCAAAATTTGTGTTCCCCACAGGAAAGGGCAGTTTGGAGGTCAAAAGGATATGGCCAGGAGTCCTCAGGACTCTGGACAGATGGACAGGGTAAGCCAGTGGCACCCAGAGCATACCTTCCAAGTCTAGCGGAAGCGGCACATGGGCTGACTCATCTAGGCAAAGAAGGAATGTGTAAGTTGGTAAGAGCTTATTGGTGCGCCCCAGGATTTTCTTCCCATGCGGGTAAAAGAGCGGTGACATGTCTCACCAGCTTGAGGAAGAATATCGGAAAGGCAATACCGACAGAGCCATCCCATATCCCTCCGACAGATGGTCCTTTCCAGGTAATACAAATTGATTTCATACAATTGCCACCTTGTAGAAATTTAAAATATGTATTGGTCTGTATTGATGTGTTCTCAAATTGGGTTGAAGCATTTCCCGCGGCCACAAATACCGCTGTATTTACTGCAAAGAAAATTGTGCAGGAATTTGTGTGTAGGTATGGTATCCCTAGAATCATTGAAAGTGATAGGGGTACCCATTTTACAGGTGAAGTCTTTCAAACAATGTGTAAGTTGATGGGAATTAATAGTAAGCTGCACACTCCGTACCGCCCCCAGGCGAGTGCGAAGGTGGAAAGAGTAAACAGCACTATTAAAAATAAATTGAGCAAGGTAATGACTGAAACAGGACTGTTATGGCCTGAAGCTTTGCCAATTGTATTATACAGCATCAGAACCCCTCCCAGGTCCCCTCTTAATTTGTCTCCTTTTGAAATTCTGTTTGGTCGACAACCCCATGTTATGATTAACCCCCAGGATGATTTGAAATGTAACAATGAAGTAACTGTAAAGTACTTGGTTAAGATGAGTAAGCAATTGAGGAATCAGAATGATAATCTAAAGTTGGTGATTCCTGATCTGCCAGACAGTAATTGTCATGACATTGAACCTGGGGATTATGTAATGATACGGAATTTTCTACGCTCAGGTTGCCTTATTGACAGATGGGAAGGACCATATCAAGTCTTATTGACCAGCACAACAGCATTGAAGGTTGCCGAGAGAGAGACTTGGGTCCATTCGTCGCATTGTAAAAAGGTCACTGACCCAGAGAGGTCCCGTGATAAAGAACAGACGGTAGAGGTTGTATCACTAGAGTGTCTGTTCAGGGAGGATTGAGATGACACCGGAGCGCTGAGAATAATAAGACCGGAAGCTTGTCGAGACAGAATTCTTTTTCCCATTTGTTATTTTCTCCAGTTCCCACCTCGCTCCTATTTCCTTTCCCCCTTCTTATTTTTCTCCTTTTACTCCTCTAAGATGGACTTGCCCCAAGAGACTGTGATCCGGATTTTCCTGTTGACCATGATGTTGACCAGAGCAGTCTGTTTCGGTGAGAGTACCATAGAGGTCGAGAAAGGATCGGGAATGGGTTCTGATGACCAGGATGCAGGCGTAAATTTCCAAGAGCAACATAATCACAGAGTAAAGGCGAGTATCAGAAAACGATCTGGTAGCATTGACAATAGAAGGAATTGTGAAGGATTGTTAGCTGAAGAGAACTGCATCTGTAGGCATTGTGACAATATAGTTGAGGATGGGTGCATAAAGAAATGTCAGTCCAGTTTTAATGTTCACATGGACCGGCATCCATTGAGTGACTATCACTCCTTAGTGGGTAAAGTGTTAAATCAGACAGACTGTTGGGTATGCTCTCAAGTACCTCAAGGTCATAGCAAATCAGGACTAGTACCATTCCCTTTAACTGTAGGAGAGGTACTTGAGCTAAGTGGTGGGAGGCCGGTGGACAAGAGGTTTAATATCTCTAGTCCTCCTAGTTTGAAGCTCCACCAATATCATGTGGATAGGTCCTTAGTGTGCTTTAACATTTCCAATCCCCGAAAGCCGGGAATTTGGGAAGTGTCATGGAGTAATCAAACCATGACCTTTTCATACAGAGCCGACAGAATGCCCATAGACACAGAACTTATACTCCAGATAGCCGACCATGGAAAATATTTCCGGTATAGGTACACTCTAGGAAGTAGGACCATGCGAGTTGGAGAAGTATCACCAGGATACTGTGCACATATCATACAACCTGATACGTGTACTAAACAGATGGGAGAATTAGGGTTAGGAGATTTCACATGGAAAATTTGTAACATGATAATGTCATACTCCGTCCCATATGTTCTCCCCGATGATGCATATTTCATATGCGGGATGAAGGCGTATAAGTGGCTTGCCCCAAACTCAGAGGGATTGTGCTATATTGGAAAAGTACTGCCTGAAGTAATGACTGTAACCCATAACAAAATGAAAGATATTCACCGCAGTGCCCAAGCTCCTTATACTCATACTCATTACGAGCACGTCGTTAAACGGCACCTGATAGAGAGGACAGAGCATTCAGCCTCTGATCTAATCCATGAATCCACCGGGATTCAATTCCTACTCGCGTTAGATATCACTCGTACCGCCAGAGGAGTGATAAATTATAAATATATATCTGCGCTTGCAAATTTATTAGACAATACCACCGAAATGTATGACGACACATTCAGGTACACTGGGAAAGAGTTACAGGCCTACAAAACAGAACTGGTTCAGCATAGGATGATTCTCAACTACCTCACAGCTGTGACAGGCGGGTATTGTGTTACCCTAGCAACTCAATATGGAATAAAGTGCTGCACGTACATTACAAACAGCACGGAGGACCCAGCCGAGGTCATAGACCAAAAGATGGATGACATTTTACAATTAAAATGGGAGTTTCGAAGGAAACACAATCTCACACTCGCTGCTGTGGGTAATGAGCTGACCAGTTGGGTGTCATGGTTGAACCCACGAAATTGGTTCTCGGGCTTAGGAGAATGGGCCCAAGGTATTATTATGGATGTAGGGAAATTTCTTTTGTGTATTCTGGGAGTCGTCATATTGGTTGGCCTGATATTTAGATGCGTCCGGGTTTTAACGAAGAGTAAAAGTAATACCAGGGTGATGAGTCTAAGGAGCGAGGACACTGTACTAACAACAACTAATCTGATTTATGACCCAACGATAGAGACAATGTTGTGATGAAAATGTGATTCCACGGTCCGTTTCTTTCACCCGTTTCTCCTTTGTTTTCCTCCAAGGTACAAAGACATCCGCTTGGAAGAAGAATTTGACAACCTCTTTTATACAGACCATTGATGAACTATGCTACAAGCCCCAATTTCCCTAGTGACTTTAACTTTTACGATAGCCCAATACTTTAGAGACTGTAACTTTATGGACAATGGAACAACTTTTGCTCGTTATTTATAGCAAAAGCACCGAGAGACATCAGACAACATGTACATCAAGACAAAACATCAGACAAGACCTCAATCGGCGAATGCATATTAAACTCACATAGTTTACGACTGCATTTATAATAATTGCTTCTTATCTTCACCTCTACAACCTTCAGGTAATGACACACATAGTCGATAGGGAATATAGATACAGATATCAGCACTCACATACCCCCCCCCCCATTCATGTATCATCAACTAAATGTGCTCCCCCATTTGTTGCAACCAAAAGCCGAAAAGAGCTCGGTAAAGTTTGACAGCCCATCCACAGACCCGTAATACGGGATAAGAAGGATTCAAATGTATACTTCGCAATACCTCGAAGTTTGATTTAAAACACGTACGGCACGATGATACATGACCCCTCAAACATGGATTCATACACACATGCTTCTACTATCTCACTAGGTCATACTTTTTTCCCACCTGCTCCTCTCCTCCCTTTACCCAATCATAAAATTGTATTTACATTATGACATATATTTTTCTTTTTGAACTGTTTTAGGAAGTGGCAGTTATTGATGACTGCCAAAGGGTGGACTGTCAAAGTCGAAAAAAATATCATGCTACACGTTGCCATATATTCACCTCATGCGCTTGCCCGCTGCACGTGCACATTCTCTCCCGTGCGTGCGGATACTCGCAGCTGCGTGATGGCGCCTCCTCGGCCATGCGCTCGAGCGCGTGGTATGTGCATTTACGGTAGAGTTTGTGTGCGTCTAGCGGGCGACTCAATCGTTAAATAATAAAACCAAGTAGTATGTTTTATAGATAATGTTCCCCTTAATAATGACTGTAAGTTTGTTTAATATAACTGGTCGCTGGACAGAGAAATTCCTCTTTGCGTGGTACGAAGGGTCAGACAGGGTTTGAACAGTGGTGTCTGGTACCTAACTAAAGAACATTTTATTAGAAACAATCCGGTGCTGGTTAGGTAAAGATTAATCACTCCTGCGTATAGTTATGTCTATTAGTAGTTTCTGGACATTTACTATATTTGCGGTTCATTATCCATGCGGCGGGAATTCTCAGATTCCCTCCCACCTGAGCAGTTTGATATAGTCACAGCCCACCTGTTCAAACTAACCTATGACCTTTTGTTATGATGCGAGGAGACATTCCTGTGTCCAATGAACAATGAGATTGTAGGTCCCTTTGTAGTATACTGTACGCAGTGTATATAATGACAGCCAGCCTGGCCAGCTCAGTCTTCTCTCCACAAACGGTTTTCATCTTGACTAACTGGGAGCTGGTACCAGAGCTGCGCAGCGATCATTCCTCAGTGTGTGTAAGTTATTCTCTGTAACCATTCTAAATCTCTGACTGTATTTGCCATATTCTCTCTCTCTGTTATTGTATAAGATTGTGACGCTATTGTATATTTATGTGTAGTTATTCTGCTTAGATATTGATGTTAGTTTGTAGTGTATGAATTGTTAACTGTTTTAACTTTTTTTTTTTAAATAAAGTATTTTTATTTCGAAGGAGAGTAGTTTGCATACAGACATTGCACAACAGGAACACATTAAACACGCAATGACATGTCCTCATCAGGGAACAGCATTCACTTTCGACTTATTTTCAAACTATGTCATTTGCTCATAGGCGCATAGGAATGTACAGTTATATATACCATTATTTTGCATTATCCGTACACTCTAGTATTCATGAAATCACATTATACTTTGTTTTGTTTCCCCCCCCCCCCCCCCCCCCCCTCAAATATAACTCTTACGGACAATCCGTCCGAGTAAAACCCTTTAAAAGAGAAGAAAACAATCAGAAACCAAACACAGAGAACCCCAGAAATAAAAAAATTAAAAAAACAAAGAGACAAAAAACATTATGGGGAAGAGGACGCATTGGGGGATACTAGCACTCTAAATCCTACACTGTCCAGATGGGCACATAGCCACTCTCTCATTCACAACCCATTGGGTGAGAGGGAAGCCTATGGCCCTAGAAGATCATAGCTTGGCAAATCCAGGACCTGTTAGTAACCCTATCACCATTAAGTTGTAGGGTCTGGGACGGAGTATATGGATTCCAGCCATGGAGTCCAAATTCTTTCAAATTTAGCGGAGGCATTGTGTTTCATATAAATGTATCGTTCCTTAAAAACAGTGTCGTTTATTAGTGCCTTAAGAGCGGGGAGTGTAGGGCCCTTAGGGGCCATCCATAGCCTCGCAATGCTCACCTTAGCCATTGCACATATGTTGCGAGCATATAGGCCCTCTGGACCAGACACAAAGTCAGAGCTACCCATTCCCAGGATGCAAAATTGCGGAGTAAGCATGGCCTCGTCCACCCCTGTGTTCCCCAGAATCGATCCGACCCCCGCCCAGAAAGCCCGCAGCACCGGACAATCCCAAATGAGGTGCCAAAAAGTACCTGCAGTCATCCCACACTTAGGGCAGTCACCCACACGACCCGTCCCGAATTTGGCCAGTCTGGCCGGGGTCATATATATTCTATGCAAAAGGAAGTATTGTATCTGTTGATACCTGATGGATTTGGTAACCGTGCACGGAGTTTCCAAAGCAAGGGCCCAGTTCTCTTCATCTATGGGGCCCAGATCCTGCTCCCATTTGACACGGAGACGTGTCAAAGGATCTATATGGAGTTTGGCGAGTAGATAACCATAAGCATGGGAAATCATCTTAACTCGACCCAGCATACTTACAAAGGTCTTAATGGGAAATGGTATAATTTTAGGGGGGGAATTGGCGAATTGGGACTGCAAGGCATGTCTGAGCTGGAGGTATCTAAAAAAATAGGAGTTAGGCAAATTAAACTCATCTTTTAGTTGTTGGAAGGATTTGAGCGTATTATCCGTATAAAGGTGATTTATGGAAATCACTGATTTAGGGGCCCAAACTTCCCTCCCCTCGAGCGCATACAGTTCAGGGAGCCATTTAGAATACCAGAGGGGGGTGTCCGGGTCCAATCCATCAAATTTCAAAAGAATTTTTAGTGCCTGCCACACCTTCATGGCTTGGTATATAAGAGGAGGGAGGAACCGGGCCAAGCTCCCACTCAGCAACACCTGCAGGGGGGATAAGTCGGGGAAGTAGCATTGGACAAATACCCAGTGTAGAGAAGTGACGCCAGTATCCTGTACCCATGCACTAATATGAGACAGCTGAGCGGCATAGTAGTACATCTGAAAGTTTGGCAAGGCCAGACCTCCGTCGCTGCGCAGCCTGGTGAGAGTGTTCAGTTGTATTCTAGGACGTTTGCTAGCCCATATTAAAGAAGACAGGACACTATTCAATTTTCTAAAGAAGGATGGATGAATATATACAGGGGATTGCAGAACCACATATAGAATCTTAGGTAGTATTATCATTTTTACGAGGCTGACCCTGCCAGATACAGTCAATGGAAGCTTACACCAAGTCTTGGATTTATGAGTAATTTGTTGCATGATCGGATCAAGGTTCAAAGGTGTAAAGTCAGAGGGGTCATTGGTTACCTGAATCCCAAGATATTTAAATTTCGCCGTCCAACATAGCGGTAGGGAGATTTTAGGAGCAGCAGGGGGGGGGGGCCAATCACAGGCATAATAGAGGACTTAGACCAGTTAATATGAAGGCCTGAATATACACCGAACTCCTCAATCAATTGCAACACTGTAGGCATAGACCTGGTGTAATCCTGCAGAAAC